>NC_081411.1:370041019-370252519 GCF_030272615.1 Cryptomeria japonica
CCCATGTTTCTCTAGAAAGCTTTAGTTTGTCAGACTTTGTTGAGGGTACATTTCTAGGATATAACAATTAAGTTGTCACCATAGATTTTATGGTATGAAATGTGTCCTTCTTTCTTAGGGGTATGGCTAGGGTTCCATTAAGGATGGGAGGAGAACAATCCTTCATTTTTTATTTCCCATTGTTTTTACCTCTAATGATAATCAATTGTTAATTTAAAAATAATAGTCTAAGGAAAGATTGAGTAAAAATTTACAATTCTATGTCAAGAGAAAATTCTTCACTTTCCTTTCTAATGGTATACTTGTATGAAGGAGCATATGTTCGTTTTAAAATTATAGCTAAGAATATTTCATCATGTCTTAATTGAAAAAAATAATTCAGTGTATAATACTAAAGAAAGTTGACTCTCATTGGCATAATGATACTTGGAATTTTATGTTAAATATCTTAGAGACCGATAAAACATTGGCATTACATTGTAATTTCCTTATGAAAAGACATATTGTAAAGATGTTAAAGGATTAGATTTTATATCCATTATTAGTAATATGGTTAAGGTATTGTAGTATTACATGTTTATGGTAGGAGGAAATGTAGGATTGTGAATGGGAAGTAAGTATGGGTGAAAGTACCAATCCCATGTTAGTTTGAAATATATTTGGATTTGAGACATATATATGACTACTAACCTCGTGCAATACTTGTACATTATTCACAAATTAGTTGAGTAAAAGTAGAAGGGAATGTAAAGGTCCTATCAATGTTAAGTTTATGCATTCATGAGAATCTTGGGTAACGCCAATATACTCATACAATGTTCAGATATATAACTTGGTTTCATATAACAACAACGAAAAAAGGAAAATCCTTGTGTTAATAATATGAATGAGACTATATTATTTTCCTAAGCTTTCATGATGTTCCCAAAATAAATGTTTGAGTAGGGTTTATTTTCTTTTATGTATTTTGAGTAATGAAATACTACCATAATTTATGTGAGGAAATATTTTACACTAAAATGGACGGATGTAAATCTCATTTCTATAGAAAAAATAACTAAAGAGTAAAGCTATGATCAACTTAAATATGGTTTTGTATATCTCTACCCAATATAAATGTTCATATTTTATATAGATGAATATTGGATGCTAATAATATATCAATTAAATTCCTAATATGTACTTGTAAGAAGAAAAATTCCTTATACCCTTTGGTCTCTACTATTAGAGTCATTATTTCAAAAATATATTTAATGAGGAAGAAAAAACTATAAATTTATTCATCAAAACATCTTTAATAGTATATTCATGCATATTTCTTTAGTACAAATAAAAAAGAATATGAATTTACACTATTTATAGTTTAGTAGGTAATAGCCCCTAGTAGAAATTTTTGGTCTTATTTTATTACATCCCTACCTGAATGATCAAGCAATGGATAAAAAATAAAACTAAAATAAACCTCGCGCCTTCTAAAATAGAACAAATGCTAATTAGTGAGTATGGGGAAGAGGGAGTAAGTGGACATCATTAATCCTAGAAATCGACTGGTTGCACGTTAATAAGTGGATTATGATTTATTTATTTTTAGTTATAGTTTTTAAAACTATAATGGTTTATTATTAAAAATAGTGGAAGATTGAATACATTCCTATAGTATGCTTGTGTGCCCATTCACTACAGTATGTGACAATCATTTAGTTGCATCCATGCATTATCTTCTATTTAGGCTTGAAACCATGCTATCACAAATTTCTATCTTGTCCAAACCCATGATTTTGCCTTCATAATCCAATTTCATTATCTCAGCATCCTTAACATATTTTTGAAGAGAAGAAACTAGATTTATAGCCTCATTTTCATCCCAGTGGAGCTCCCTATTCTCCTATCTATTGGAAATAGAACATAGATTGAGGTTTATATTCTTGATCTCAAGGAGAAACCACTTATTCATACAAAAATAATCCATAGCCGCATTCCTTGCAATACCTAAAAAATCATTGGATCTATACTACTCCAAATTTAGAAGGGGGGAATTAACATTCAAATCCTAGGGAAAAGAGCTTCTACCCTCATAGTTAGTATCAGGCATACAATTCCCTAAATCACTATGAATATAAGGGTCTATAACCTCCTTCCTGGATGAAATAGAGGACATCCTCTTCTCTTTCACATTTTTCTTTCTGACATTAGGGCCCTTCTCTTCCCTAAATAAAGAGACTTTATCTGAATCTGCATCTATGCTTCATTCATCCCCTTTTGAGTAAGACCTATCAGACCCCTTGTCATCAAAGTTTATGGAATCCTCAGGTGAAGAAGGGAGAACCAAATGACAAGGGTAGAGACTTACAATACTAAAAAATAAGAAGCATAAGCCACTCATGGAGAACAAGACTTTTAGGATTCTTTCTATGCTCCTTAATACTAGCATCTAGCGAGGACAAAAGATATAAAGAGAAATAAATTATGCTCTTATTCCTAAAATGGTTAAGAAGAAAAAAGTGGTGACCATACATGCTAGTAAAACAACCATCTAGAGAGAAGTATTGCATCAATACCTTAAGGACCATCACCTAGATCAATTTGATAGAGCTAGTTTCATACCTGCCTTATGAACTCTTCACCAGTCTATTCTTCTCCTTTCCTTTCAAAAAATTCTTATTAGCAACTTTAGAGAGCTTCTTGTCTTTGAAAAATTTAATTCCATCCATTGTCAAGCTAGTCACTTCATCTATGACCTTCTTCATAATAAAAATTTTGACCCAACAAAGTAGTATTGCCATTCTCCCAATGTCTCACAAATAGGGCATTGGTCATGGGGTTGAAACCACAGAGTCTTTCCAAAAAGGGTGTAACACCCCCATTATCAAGGATTCTCCAAATGGTCTCATTCTTCTTGAGTTCATCATAATTTATGGGTTCCAATCGCTTCTTGATGCTACCCATAGCTCTAGTTGTGCTCAAAATCTTTGCAACCTATAGACACTAGCACATAGTCACAAGACCCAAGCATAAAATAACCCAAAAAGTATGTAAATTACTCTTAAAATCATTACTAATCTCTTTCACTATCTTTTGCCTCATCATCCTTAAATACTCCTTTAACTTGGAATTTAAAATGCATACCCAACAATATTAAGTAATCCTAGTAGTGTGTGCATGTAGTCTATCATAGGCTACCAGTTGGTCAACATCCTTTAGACTATTTCTCTAGGAGCACCATATCTTTTAAATATTTCCGCATACAAAACTATAGCTACCTTTGTATCTTGGGCAGCACTCAAGCCTTTAAATTCCACCAACTTGGTAAGGTAATCAATACAAACTAGTATGTAAAACTTGGTGTTTGGTGTAGGCTCTATTAGACCAATAAAATTAAGGCCCCATATATCAAATGGTATAATCATTGTAGCTAAGGTTGTAAAGGAAACTCATCACTTATTTTTGGTCTACCGATCCTTTGACAATGGTCAAATCTTCTGGTATATTGAGCTACATATTTATATATTATGGTCTAATAATAACATGTGTCGAGGATCTTCACAACTGTTATCTTAACTACAAAATTTCCACGACAAGGCTCACCATGAATAACCTTAACTATGCCAAATACTTCATTCAATATAATATATTTATGCATAACATCATTAGGACCTATGTAAAAGAAATAACTAGATATACATGAATATATGGAAAGTTGTGTTCAACCAATTGATACTTTTGTCTTGGTGATAAGTGTGGATGTGTTCTGTCTATAACTAGATAGTTAGCTTTGTCTACATACCAAGGTGTAGTCATTGGTAGTGCAAATAAGTATTCATCAAAAAAAGAATCATCCACAACTAGATCCTTTGTTGAATTTTTCAATTTAGATAGGAAGTTAACCACCACATTGGCTTTACCTAACTTGTCAACAATAACTTAATATCAAATTCTAGGAGTAATAAGAGCTATATAAAAACCCTACCACTAACCACTAGCTTATTCATCAAATAATGAATTTTTGCATGGTTAGTATGAGTAAAAATAGAGTAACCAGTAATAAAATTTCTCTAACTAGTAATATTACTTTTCTAAACTTGTTTATTATATATATGGAAACTAACATCTCCTTCTTAGACATTGTATAATTGAGCTCGGTCACCTACAAAATATTACTAATATATTAAACAACATAATCAGAGTTGCCTTCCTTTTGTCATAAAATAATGCAATAGAAAAATCAAAGGCATCAATATGAATATGAAAAATGAATTTTTCAATTAGGTCCTCTCATAATAGAGGCTTTCATAAGGGTGGTGTTTAATGCTTCAAAAGATTGTTGATAGGTTGTTGTCCAATCAAATTCTACATCCTTGGTTAGTAGTACAAATAGAGGGGCATTAATCTTAGTGAAATCCTTGGTAGATCTCTTGCAATACCTTGCATGGCAAAAAAAAAACCTTACATATTTTGTATTTTATGGTACTAGTAGATTGGAAAATATACATTTTAGTTGGGTCTACTTGAATTCCAGCATATGAGACAAAATGGCCTAAGACAACTCCTCCTTCCACCATCATGAAGCATCTCATATGGCTACGGAAAATGTTATGATGCTATAAAATGTCTTACCTTGGTGAGTTGTCAAGGAGATGAAGAAATAGAGTTCATCATCAAATTTTCAGATTAATGACCAGTTAGGTCTATTTCTTGCAACTTGCAAGAAGGAAAATGGACTTTTAACATCAAAGCCATTAGTGTATGATGTCTCTTGTGAGGGAGCGAGCCCCAAAATTGCTCTAATACAACTTTGTAGAGTTAAAAATCACTCAATACACAAATAAGAAATATTATTTATCCAAATGATTACATTATGCCTAAATATAGAGGTCTTATCTTTTTCTCTACATAAACAATATAGTAAACTAATATTTTATAAAGGTTGTAGAATCTCACCAATAAATAAAACTTCTGAAACAAGTAGATGAAAAAACCAAAAAAATAGGAAAAAAGATTAAAAAACAAGATATAAAATATAAAACAGAGATATGATCTCTGAGTCAACCCGATCTTTATATCCAACACATCATTCTAATCTTTCCTTCTCTCTATCTTTTCTTATTTTGATGTGCACTCGTCATCACTTATCCAACAAATTATAAGTGGTTCTTTTGCTCCCTACAAACTACTCATAGAAATTTTACATCTTTATGTCTGGAATGACTTGTAGTGATATGGTTTCCTTGGTCTATCTATTCTTGGTAGTTCTCTTACCATGACTAAAATTGCAAGAGAAGGTACCTATTGTTCTACATTTATGATGGTGCATATTTTCTTAGCAATGTTTAAAATTTATAAGCTATTCTATATTTATGGTCTTCATTTTTCTTTTCAAATTGAATCCATCATTTATATTTTTTATCCATTCAGTATACAAATTTTTTCTCTTGAATAATATTCTATTACATTTGTAATTGTAGCATTGTAAATTGTACCACCTTTATTAGTGTGTCCAATTTCACACTCTCCTAGCACCTATTTTAGTATCTCCCTTTCCTCTATGCATTATAGGACCTTTATTTAATTCAATATTATGGGTCTTATTTCACTTTATTATATCATCACACTCCTATTTGTGCCCTTAAGTCTAGGTGTGCCCTTAATCATTTTATCATGATTTTTCCTTCATTTTTCCCTAATTTCAACTCCCAAAGCATATTTCGCATATTTAAGCACCTTGAATTATTTCACCGAACTAGGATTGACTTTGTAATCATGATACCTTACATCCCTAAAAGTTGGGAAAAAATCGATTGGACCATGGCGCGACACCATGGTCCCAACTTTTTCTCCTAGAATTTTAGGATCATATTTTGGCAATGTTATAATGTTTATATCTTACTTTGTGTGAAATTATATCAGTTCTAGGTCAGAATAAAGGTGATTTAAATTTTAAAATCCCTATATAAGGAATCCTTCTCAACTCATTTTGAAGCTAAGACTCTAAGCATCGTAAATATTCAACCTAAAGCATTCAAGTGTACAAGCATTTATTAGCAAGGATTTCTAGATATCTTGAAGGTTGCATATTCTTCATTCAACTATTGTGGATAAAATTACATAATTCATATGCAAGCATGTGTGTGTAATTAGGGTTTTCTCATGTCCATGCAATTTCCTACAACATATGTGATTACATTCAAGAAGAAAAACATCATTTTCAACAATTGCAGTTATGTGGTATATCTTTCCATTATTTATTTTAGTATTTGCAACATTCCATTCAAGATTAATTAGTAAACTAGTGTCTGACTTAGGCAAACCCTTATTCCCAACCTATTTCCCCTTCTTTTAGTGTGTAGGAAATAGGTATAGAGTTGCAATCTTTAGGATAAGCATTATTTATAGTGAAGAATCAATCCCCCTTTATAGTGTGAAAAGTTTGGAGGGCCAACGTGACCGCTGCCATGGTCCTTAGATTTTGGGACTTATTTCAAGGAGAAGGTCCAAATCTACTTATATTTCTTAGATCTAGGTTCATGGCTCAACTCAATGACTGTCTCACTGTTTCCGCATTTTTACCTTCATTTCAGCATATTTACCCTAATTTCAACATCTTCAATAATTTACTTCAACTTAAGGGAAAGCAGAGACACATTCAAGACCCCCTAGAATTTGATCAAAATCTAGATCTACTAGGTTTAGATCTATCAAATTCCTATATTTCCCTAATGTAGTGGGCCCTAAGAAAAATAAGTGGTTTTACTACATCCAATGGTGAAAACCCTAATTTTCACCATTACATTTTGGTGAACCTAACTCTTTACACCTTTATTTTTTATTTATGCTCTCAGATCTGAGTGTTTATGCAATTTAAAATTCAAATTTACATTGACAAGTTCAATTTTTCAATTGAATTTCAAAAAAAAAAAAAATTAGAGGTTAAATTCATAGAAAACCTAATTTTTTATTTCTAAAATTGAGCTTGTGAATTGTCTAATTTGGATTAATTGATTTAGCTCTAATTTGTGAACATTCTAAATTTTAATCTTGCACTCATATAGCTTATTTTAATCAAATTACATAAATTTAGAGGTTTAAATCATAAAAACCCTAATTTATTTTGGTTAATTTTTTGTGGGTTGCATAAGTCTTTTAATTATGATTTTTATGACATGTTATGTTTAGATTTAGATGCATCCAATCATTATTTATGTACTTGCATTATTGAAAACATCATAGAAGTTGTACATTTTCATATGTTACCATTTGAAAAAAGCAAATTATTGTCACGATGCATTTATTTCATAGATTTGATAATGGATTAGTCTCTCTTGTTTCACTCTATCCCTTTCCTAAGGTCTCTCATACTGATGTGGACATTGTAGATTTAAAAGTAATGCTTAACACTTGTTTCAAACCTCTCCCTTCAAAGGATGAAGAATATTTGAAGAATAATGTTGATATTTCTCCAAAAATGTACCTCTACCATGAGAGTATCATAGAGGAAGATGGGGATATCATACACAACTTCGTTAATGCTACCTTACCTTCCATTTATGGTACCTCTCCTAGAGAAATAGTGTTGATGGACATTGAGTTATTCTCTCCGAAATTTGGTATTATCAATGAGGGCACATCGGTGCAAGAAGGGGTTATGAACACTACTTTCAAAGATCTCCTTCCTCAACATGAACTTTTGAAGAATGATTTTCATCTTCCTCCTAAAATATATGTCCCCCATAAAGAACATTTAGTGCAAATGGATGATATTGTCAGTACCTTTCCTATTGATAGCATACCCTCTTATCAAATCAATGAATTTACCACTAGAGATGAAGCATTAATGAGTTATGTTTATCCTTCTCCTAAAGCTTGTATTACCCATAAAGATGCCTTGGAACAAAAAGACAAAATTCTTATCAATTTCCTTGATGTTGTCCTTTCTCAAGATATATCCTTTGAGAGAAAAGAACCTTATCAATTCAATATCATTCATGCTTCTACTTATGAGAAGCCTACACCTAAAAAACCTCCTAATATCCTACAAGTTGCAAAATGTAATAACCTAAAAATGGTCATCTAAACCATGGGCCCCTAGTCTCAACAACATCACCAAGGTCCTAGCCAAAGGCAATTAAAATTAACCTTGAGCACACAATTAATTCTTCAAATACCAATGTCACATGGAAAATTAATCAACCAATATTAATTAAATATTTATTTAATTAATTGATCATTTCAAGTAAATCATTTTTGAACAATTAAACCTATTTATTTTATTAACTATCCTAGCATATTTAATTAAATAAATCAATTTGTCATTAAATCATCAAAAAAGGAATTAATTGGGGGAAAAAAAGAATTAAAATTTGAGAAAAGATATCAATTGGAGATAATCTTGAAAAACAAATTAAAAATTGATAAATAATCTCTGAAAAGCAATTAAAACAATTAAATCTCAAAATTGAATAAAATAGAGAATAAATCAGTTTTTTCTAATTTTATCTTAATTTTAGTTCAATTTTCTTTAAAATTGAGAAAAGTAGCCGTATACACCTCAAAATAGTCTGAAGATAGTTAATTAAATAAGCATTTATATAATTAATCCCCCTCCCCAATTTAATTGAATTCATTAGCAATTTGATTAAATTCTTCCACTCATCTTCTTATTAATAAATCTAAGGATTTATTTAATAGGTTCATTTCAATAATCTCCTTTGATTAATTAATTCAAATTAATTAATCCCTCCCCATTTAAATTCATTTCTTCTAATCTTCTAATTAATTAAAACAAATCAATTTATGAGTTGTTGAAAGTTAATTAGTCTTTTCCTATTATTTGAATTTTTAAATTCAAATTACCCACATGCCTCCTAACTTCTAACCACCTAACCTAACCACTTTTAAACCTAACCCATTCCATCTAATCCTGGGTTTAATTAAACCTATCTTAGCTTGCACATCCTAACCTCCTTATCCTAACTTCCTATGGTGTGGATACTCTCCCCTTGAGACACATGGCATTCTTGGGCCACATGTCCCCTCTCTTGGAGGCCCCTTGACACTTGTCACCATAGAGATGACAAATGTTTCCTTTCCTCCAACCTCTTTTCCTACCTCCTCCAATTTCACCATTGATATCTTCAGACTCAATCTTGACCATTGATTCCTGCCACCTCACCCGTGGCCTTGGAAATCCTATAAATATCCCCCATTTTGGAGCACTAATCATACCATCTCATTTGCATTTTAGGCATTGTTACTATAGGCATAATATCTCTTAGCATATCATTCGATCATTGTTATTATAGGCAGTTGCATCTTAGATCTAGCTTAATTTGATCATCTTGTAGCATAATTGTTGAATCATGTAGCTTAATCATTCTATTTTCTAGCTTAATTGCATCATTATCATTTCAAATCCTCCATCTAGGTGTAGTCAAGTCACTAGAATTTTCTTATCCAGATCTGAGAGAAAATCCACACTCACAACTCTTAGGAGACGATAGATCGCTTTGCCATGGTTTTATCTTCCTTTGTTTTAAATTTTCTAAACATGCTTGTAATGATCTATTGAGTGTTTGTGTTACAACTACAGGTATCACACTTCATAGGCACAACATTTTGGCTCCCACCGTGGGGCCAAAAATCTGATTTTTGGCCTCTCAAGCATCATCAAATCTTCATTTTTGGCTGGGTTGGAATCAAAATCTCATATGAGTTCCTTATCTGGCTTGTACGAGATCCTTTGTGAACTTGGACGATAATTCATTCTTACTCGTACAAGCTTCTGATCTATCATACGAGCCTTTTTCGGCACTTGTATGATCTTGGAAATATTCTCATACAAACAGGTAAATCATGTCATACGACATTCTGCTTCTGTGTTTTTTAAATAGATTGCCTTTTGGGGGTTTCATGCTTTGATTCGATTATACTAATGCTAACCCTAGTTTGTTTGTGAGTTTTCTGACAACCTAACTCATTTTTTGCAGAATGATTGTCAAAGATTACGCTTGTCAAAGACTCATTGGATAAAAACACATCATGACTACTAATGTATCTATTTTCCAGGTTGCCTAAAAGAATTCAACAAAACTTTGTGTATTTTCTTAAATTTTTCTAGGCACACCTGATTTTGCTAATGGAAATGAACAATCATGTTTTATGTGTTTTGATGATAGGTGAGTATGCTCTCACCTTTCTTAGGTGATTAGAAAGCTAGACTCATCCTTTGCTTTCATTAGTGCATTTCTTTAGCGAGCCTACCCTCCTAAGGGGCTAATAACTCTTAGCCATCAAGGCCGATGAGAGGGGAATGACCTAAGTGGAAATAGCTAATGCCAAGTAATCCAACCCACTATAAAATAAATGTTATTTGATGAAAATCAAGTCTACGTCAGTGCTCAGGAATAGCTATCCTCTGTACCTTCATGTATATCAAACCTTGGTTTTCAAGGCTCGGAGACCTCTTAATTGAGTATTATACCACAACATGCTAAATGGATCCCTTACTAGTTTCGGTTAAATTAGAAGCTACTTGATTCACCTCCAAAAGGGTGATAATCTTTGTGCAAGAGAGATAGTAACTCTCCCAAGAAAATTTCCATATCATGCCCAGATTAGCGTTTGGAGTCGGATAATATAGCATTGAGAATCCATTGCGTGAGACTCAATGGCCGTATTTCAATTAGCTATTGGGTGTGTACCTAAGCTTGCAAGCAAAGGTTTTCTCTCTCATCCAACTTCCCTAGGTAGCGTAATGTGCTTGAAGGTCACTAATCATATCGTGTGTTTGTTGTGTATTCATCCCTTAAATAGAAAATCAGACATTCGAAACTGGAAAACATAAGAAAAAAATCAAACTTCACTAATCAAAATTCTGCCAAACAAACATTTTTTGTCTTTGTTCTATCCTCTTGCATATGAGTTTGTCTATTTGTCATATGAGGTATTTACTTTGTCGTATGGTCCAATGGGAATTGTCATACGAGCCTATGTAGTAGAAAATTTTATATTATCTTTCTTCGTCCGGTCCAGTGAAAATTGTCGTATGAGTCATCTTAGTAGAGGATTTTTTGTCATGCAAGATTTTTGGTTTGTCGTATGAGCTGTATAAATTGTCGTTCGGGTCTTTGTAGTCTGTTGTACAAAATTTTGTCTATGTTGGTCCAAAACTATCTTCTTGCGCATCTTTTTTAGTTCTGTTGTATTTGCTTGGTCAATTTACAATGAGCATAAACACCTAATATCTGTCACTTTGTGCTTAGATTGTCTTCTTTGTTCTCTTGGTCAAGTTATCATCTGTCAAAATCAGACTCTAGAACATAAACACCTCAAGGTTTTCAAGTTCTCACATTCAACAAGTTCAAGATCTAAGCATCTCGAAGTGCATTATCACCCTCTTTGATAAAATGATCACTCAAACATAGTTTCTCATCAGGATCTATCATCCTTTATCATGAAACTACAACGCTTGGTCAGAATAATCTTTTCCCACATCGTAGGATATATCGTTCCTATTGGACTTGATTTTTATCAAATCACCATCATTGCACTCCCAAAACCAAAGATCAAAAAACTTGTAAACTTTTAAACACTTGAATCATCTTTTCGTGTCATATCGCGCTATCACATTTACATTGATAGTTGATCACTTATCAAAACAACTTTTTGGACAATCAAATTCTAACACAATATCTAACACATGTGTATGCCCATTTTAACTAGAGCTTAGAGATGAAGAATCGTAGAGATGGAAATTGAAACATTGGAAATAATTGAAGAGCATAAAACCATGGAACATGAAGATGAAATACAAGTTGAAGGAGAAATAATAGAACAAAATATCAGAGACATCAAAAAAGATCCTCAATTCGATAAATTTATGCAAAAATTATTGGAGGGAGAAAAAGAAAAATATTTCTTAATGTTAGCAATATCTGGTGCTACACTCCCCCAACATTTTGATGTGAATAAATTGACACAAAAGAAAAGTGACCCCCCCTAATAGCAAACAATATGAGGATATTTTTGGTCTCAAAATGAATGACACATCAATTCCTAGTAACACCAGAACCAATGAAGAAACTTACATTCCCAAAAGAGATGAAGTAGAAATTCTGAATAACATTCAATCCAATGAAGATACAAGAAGGGCTAGAGGTGAAACAAGAAGAGATCCAGATCCTCTTAGAATGAAAAATCATGGTTATGCAAGAACAATTCATGTTGATAATCCTATCACAACTCTCACACAACAAATATAAACACTGCAAACACAAATTCAAGATATGTAGAGAGGAAATGTTAGAAGATACTCATTTCAAGAAATTTGTCCTTATCCATTTGACATAAATCTAAACATGATACCATTTCCTATAGGTTTTGAAACTCCTAGATACAAAAAAATATGATGTAACCACTGACCCTCAAGATCATATATAAGAATTTTGTACAATGAGTATGGAGTTTGCACATGAGGATAGCTACTCAGTGAGATTATTTCCGAAAAGCTTAATTCGACTAGCTATGGAATGGTTCTCCAAACTTCCACTGAAATTAGATCATTCTCAGAGTTGGTGGATAAGTTTGCTTCATAATACTCTTACAACATTCAGCATGAAGTAACAATGCTAGACCTATGTAATGCTAGACAAAAGGCTAGAGATCCTTTCATGCCCTTTTTACATCGATGGAGATGGTTAGCTTCATGGTATCCTCATACAGTGCCAAAGTATGAAAAAATGGACATATTTATCGACAACCTAAATGATCAAATGAGTTATTATTTAAAAATGCAATGAAATCAAAGTTTCAGAAAAATGATTGATAATGGATCAGAATGGAGGAAGCCATGATAAAGAAAGGTGAATTGAAAATATACAAAGATGCCGTTCATCCTCCTAACAACACTAATAACAACAATCACAATGATAAGCCAAAGTTTTGGAATAGAAATCATAATGTCATCAATGATAAAATAGTAGATAACAACAATGTGATACCAAAGCAACCGGTTTTAAATTTATCCACTCACTCAACAACATCTTAGCAAAACAATCATCACCAAAAGAAAATAATCAAAAATTTGTTTCGAAGATAATTTACTAACATTGGTGAACCCCTTGGATCTGCACTAAAGACACTTATCACAAACAAATTGATTACTTTACCAAAAGAAAGGAACTACGAACCTCAAATAAAACCACCTTGGTGGAATGATAACCATTATTGCGATTTTCATCGAAACAAGGGACATCACACAGATAATTGTCACTGGTTGAAACATATCATCCAAGATTTGATTGATAATGGAGTAATAACTGTGGATGGACATACAACAAATGAATCTCATACAACTTTTAAAACTTTGCTTCCAAACTAGATGACAAAGGTGAATCATCAACAACAAATAATGGTAAGGGTAAAGAGAAGGTAAAATATGCTCATACATATGATAATGTGGTAAATGTGATTGTAGTTAAAGAAAAACAAAATCAAGAACCTGCTCATGCTATCACAAGAAGAAAAGTCAAAGTAGTTTTGTTGGGTCCTACAACAAGCACATCATCCACTACCAAACAATACAATCTAGTGGATCAATTGTAGAAAACACTCACACAAATATCCATCTTATAACTTTTAAAGCTTTCACCTGCACAAAAATAAATTCTTCAATGAGCATTAGTAGATACAATAGTGTCCAAAGATATTGATATCGATCAATTCCAAACCATGGTGGGACACCTCACAACCTCTCACTGCTTAGCATTCACTGAAGAAGACAACATGTCCTTGCAACATCCCCATAATGCTCCCTTGCATATCGAAGTCATTATTCATAAGACGCGAGTTAAAGGTGTCCTAATAGATGGAGGAGTTGGATTAAACATTTGCTCTTTGAGTCTTGTCTGTGATCTAGGTTATTCAGAAGATGTAGTTGATCCCTAGAAAAAGATCAGCATTAAAGCCTATAAAGAAGAAGAACGTTCCTCTAAAGGAATTGTGTTGTTACCCATCAGAGTGGGACCTTTGCAGAAAGACACAACATGCCAAGTTCTAGACTTAGATTTATCATACAGCATACTCTTGGGAAGACCCTGGATACATGCCATACAATTTGTTCCATCAACATACCATCAGTGCTTAAAGTTCCCCTACAGTGGGCAGGAAATCACGATCTCGGTAGATTCAAATCCATTTCAGTATTGTAGTAACCTTAAACTAGTTCAAGAAGTCATTGTTCCTTATAATAGGGAGGCATCATCTTCAAACACACAATCCAAGGAACAACCATTTGCCTCTATTTTTTCAATTATGCAAAAACAAATGCAGCAAAGAGATCAAGGGAACAGAGAATATTCAGTATCACAATTAAAAATTTCTCCTAAATCCTTTGGAAAACAATCAAACTCTAAACAACAACCAATTGTAAAACATCTTCCAATATTTGATGGAGAATTTGTTAGTGCTGGAACCTTATCATAGGAAACATAAGACAAAGATGTGCTACAGTGGCTATACAAGGACGAAGAATTCTAACAAAATATCAACAATGTCCGCATACCTATAGAAAAGTATGGAAAAGGATTTAACATTCTTAGAAAAATGACATGCACTAGAACAGGTCCTATAGAAAAAACAAAAGAAGTTATCTCAAAACCTATTCAACCTCATACTCAACAAGCTACTGACAAAACAGGCTTAGGGTATGGACAAGTTACTCTACTAGAAGACACATCTTTTAGTCAACAACAAGAGGAATATGAAAACAGACAAGAACAACTAGCAATTGAAAGAGAAGAAACATCAGATAAGAAACAAACACCAGCAAACATGAAATGGGAAAAGAAGCAAGATTTAAATCAACAAGAGAAACAAACTAAAAGCACCTCTCACTTGCAACATTAAATCTCAATCAAAACAAGAAATAAGCTAATATAAGGGAAGGAGAGATCATAGCAAGGTTGATAGAACTCAATCTCAATCCTGAAGAGGTTGAATATGAAAGAAGAAAACATATAACAAGAAAAAATGAAGAAACAAATCAAATACTATATGAACAAATCTGTAGATTGCAAGCTGCAAGTGATACAGATTCTAATGAATGGTAATGGGATTCCTATCACTCTAAAGAATCAGCTGAAGAAAATTGTTTTGAAGGAGATGTAGGATTCGATGTAGTTCACACGTATGCAGGGCAAATGTTAGGAACTAGTTCACTTGAATCAGAATCACATTCGGCTGACTTGTACTTAATCGAGGACGATCATGAACTTATTGTGCGAGGTCATTTTGATGAGAATACTGTTCTAGACATTGACATACATATTGAAAACTTTGATACATCCATCATGAATCTTGATACTTTTGAAACATCTCAACTTGATGAACCCCTACTTCTAATCCAACCCGAACTTATTGATTTGGAAAATGAAGGACATACTACCATTGATACCTTTCCAAATGACCATGCCATATCTATATATGTTAAAGCAATCGAACCCGCAACAACTCTCACCAGGAATTTTAGCAACGTATCTTCCAGTCAAGTGGCTGCCAAATCTCCTAGTCGCAAAAAGAAAAATAAAGAAAACAATATCAGGTCTAATGCTGATAACCTACGAAGTAAATCCAATCAAGGCAAAATATGTTGCGGGATTGTGGGGAAATGTGGGGGTACATGAACATTCAAATTCATTAATATAATAACTATTCCAAGTATTGAAGCAAGCAAAGGAATTAAAAGTACAAGTAAAATAGTATTTTGTAATGTTTAAAATAATAATCCCACTATCCCCTAGCACAATCGTAGTTACGCCATTATTTTCACGAGCCAACATGGAATAAAGTAAACAAAACCAAAATTTAAAACCTTACCAAATCTTTGTATTCCTTGCTATCCCACAAAGAAATTAGGGAATTGACTATGAAATTTATTAACCTAATAAGAAATATAAATTCAACAACATACCTCCATCATATTATCATCAAATCGTATATAAAACATTTTCAATATCTTATAAAATCAAGGTTTCCAATACTTATCTTCATATTGAGCACTTGGAATGATCATTCTCACTCTAACTAGATTCTAGCTGGCTTGAGTCTTTTATGGTTATGGCATCCCATGGAGAAAAATGGTTCGTTCGTACAGCTAGAACACTCGGAGGTGTATGTTGTGCCCAGAGTTGGACACACAATATGTATCCCTTCTCGCTAATACTCATAGCCCACCAAGCCACCATCTTTTTCTTCTTCCATAAGTGATCTCCATGCTCCTTCCGAGTCTCACATAAATGACTTATATAACCTCTTAGGGGCAGTTTCCAAACCATCACACCTTTGTTACCCTTTAATAAATATAATTATAACTCTCTTTTAAGAGAGTTTTTTATAAACATTCTTTATTAACCTTTCTTTAAAACAAATGAATATAATATCTTTAATTTTTAATCTCCCTTTTTAATTCTTAGAGGATTATAAGAGGATTATTTCATTATTTTATCTTCTATTGGAGAAAAGTCACATAATAGGGGAGTAGTTAGGGTTTTGCATTCGATGGTTTTTTCGTCGCCTTGCGATGTGGTTCTCTGATTAGCCTTCTTTAAATCGTAATGTTTGCATACTGAAGGTGCTGCTTGTAATGGGGTGGAGCTCACAAAATGCCAATCCTGTGGAGAAGAGAGCATTGCCAACAATGCTAAGGGAGATGGCTTTTCGTCGCCAAGCGACGTGGTTCTCTAATTTGCCTTATTTAAATCATAATGTTTGCATACTGAAGGTGCTGCTTGTAATGGGGTGGAGCTCACTATATGGCATTCCTGTAGAGGGAGCGGGACAGAACATGTGCCTTTCCCCGCTTGATGTCTTTCGTGGTCTTATGGTTGCACTCATGATATTAGTTGATGATGTTGGTGGGATTGTGCCTACTATTACTTACTCTCCTTAGAATGTTGTTACATTGACTTTGCGATACCAGTTTTTCTCTTCATCATTGGTGTCTCTATTGGACTCGTCTATAAGCAATAAGGATGAATTTACAAGGACTTGAGGCCGGTGACTGTTGAGCTCACTAATTTACATAGAGAATAGAGAACTACGGCCTCATACTATATGTAGAGTCATCAAAGGTGTTGAGAATTATTTATCCCTTGAAATAGAAATAATTTTTTGAGTTGAGATGTCTTCTTTGCAGAAACAGTGTTATAAACAAATTTTGGAGTGGCCTGAATTTACAAGGACTTGAGGCCGGTGACTGTTGAGGTGTATTTTGCATGGAAATGGTTTTTGCTTCTTTGGCGCTACTTTATGCATTTTTTTTCTCTTTTTGCCTGATTTCTCAAGCTCAAACTAATGTGCTCAATGGCTTATGTGTATCACCATTCTCATTTGTTCATCGACTATAGGAGAGATAATCATTTGAATCTAGCTTTTAGGTAGTTGAAGACATGCTGAATCTGTTCTGCAGTTGAAACTTTAACCACAAGGGAATCGAAATGGGAAAAGCTGATAGAATTTTGTCTATGGTTTCTTTTTGTGGATGCATACCAAGTGTTGCAAGTCCAGCATTATTAGGTTGAAGGTTTTCAATGTGTGTTTCTTTTATTTTATGAAATGCACATATGATGTAGGAGTTCATTTTTGTACAAACAGTAGATTTGCATTTTACGAAAGTTTCAAATGAGCAAGCAAATGTGATAGAGGGGTTTATGTTTAGCTAACATTTGCATTTGAAGATAGATCTTAGTGTTGCAGGACGCTATGATCTATCTATCATTTAATGTGATTAAAGTTGGAGGAGTTGTGGAGAGTGATGTGTTTACCTTACGCATGCTACAATATTAAACTTTCAGATTTTAGTCCTGCAGTAATAATTGGAGGAGTTGTGGAGAGTGATGTGTTCATTGTTTTTGTTTATTTGTTTCTTATCTGGTTGCACTTGTGTTTTTTTTGCCGAGGAAGGAGATTTTAATTTTGAATGGAACTAGGATCTATCTTTCAAGATATTAATTGAAAAAGACTTCAAAGAATTTGGAGACGGTTAAAGAAAAATGGGTGATTGTATTCATTTAAAATGTGTACATGATATAATACTGTTTCATTAAGGGTAATCATTTTTACCAATAAGGATAAAATGAAAATGGAGGATAATTACTTTCATCCACATGTAAAATGGTTTCATGTAAGTGTCAAAAGGGTAATTTAAGTGTTTATCAAAGAAGAGAAAAGTATTTAATTGTGAAATAAAGTACAACAATAAAAATAAATGTTTTCACTTAAGAATGAAATATTTTTAGAAAATAGATAAACAGGAAAAAGAAAAAACATTAGTGAAATGATGTACAAGTGAAGTAAACAAGATGCAAGTGTGAAAGAAATTTTAAAAATATGTTAGGTAAGATTGAAATAGTTTGATAAGAGCACTAAAGGGAGAAGTGTTATGCTACAGTCGTAAACTTTTATTCAACTGAAATTGTGTTGAACAGAAGTGCTAAGTGGAGACAAAGTGGAAATTCCGTTCTTGGCATAGGGGAGGGGTTGAAACATGGAAATTTTTATACATAAATATGAAACGATGCGTATATATATCAGCCAAGGGTATTATTGTTGTTAAATGATATTTTTCTTAAAATAAAAATAATAAAAAAAATTCACGAGAAAGAGTCCTACAAGTGCAGAAAACATGCAGATTGGAGGCAAAGCTAGAAAGGGGAGGGAAAATATTTATGCAGATAAAACAAAGAGAAGGGAATAGTGTCAATGTGGATTAAATATGGAATTTTCTTCTTCTTTCAAAATTTTGTATTAGACTAGGTAAAATAGAGAGGTTTCTTTGTGTAGATTGTAAATCTTTTCTCTGAAGCAAATATCAATAAGATTATAAATTATTTTTTACAGTAATCATGCATTCTGAATGTTTCTGAGTGTAAGTAGGATTCACTGGTTGAATAACATAATAAAATCCATCGTTCATCGAATCTTTTCTGGTTTATAGTTTGACCCCATGACCGAAGAATAAGCACCGATGTGTTCTAGGAGCTGATGCGTTTTCAAAACAATCTTAAATATTGAAATATCTTTTAGTTTTAGGATTAAGCAGCAACACAAAATAACAATAAAAACAATTCCATTGTAAAGGAAATTTAAACGGATATTATTATTGTCATTTGGTTCAATAATTACATCCAATTATTGGCTTTACTGGAGTGAACTATCCAGTAAACTCACTACCTTAATTTGATTTATTAAAATGTAAACTTTATTGCCTAACAACCCCACTTTTTATACAATGAAGAAAAACAAGAACAAAACTATATCAGCATTGGCCTAAACTTTCAAGTCTTGGCAAATGTCTGAAATCTCCAACTCTTTTTTTTCCGCATCAACCTAAACTTCTTAGTCTAGACAAATGTCTAAAATCTCCAACTCTTCATCACTATCAACCTAAACTTCATAGTCTAGGTAAATAAATCTCCAACTCAGAGCAGGATCAACCCAAACTTCTCATTTCTGCATTAATACATTGCCATCCAACACACAACTGTCCATTAATAGTTGTATTCAAAATGAGTTTTAGGGGGAGGGGACGAGGAGGTGGGTGTGGGCGATCTAGGGTTTCAACTGGGGAAGATTTAGGAGAGGGAGGTGAGGGTGGGGATGCACGATGACGATGTGGACTTCTCTTCCTTGGCTGGTGCAACATTTTTTCTTGGTCTGGTTGTTTTTGGGGTCGGCTTTTGTTCCACTCCCCTTTGTCTCTACGTTGTTGTTCTTTCCTCTATAGCTGGTTTCTGCGGGAGTTGTTTTTCATGGCGACGACTCAATGGAGGGTCTGTGGTGTGCCGATTCTCTTTTGGTTCGTTTTTGGAGCTATCTCGACTTTTGGGTTCGATGGTTCTGGCCTTTTCTTTGATTGGTTCATCAGTTGTTCTCCCTATTGAAGTCTTCGCATCAAGAGGGCCTTGCCTTGATTCTCTTCAGTGATGTTTGGGGTCTTATTCCCCTATTTTGTGCAAAGGGCGTTCTCTAGTTCTATTTGGTTCCCTTTGTCTCTGGGTTGTTTCTGGAGGATGGGGATTGTTCCTTTATGGTTATATCTTGTAACTCCTTCCTGGCTCATTGGTTTGGGCATTGTTGGTCTTTCTTAATGTTTTTCTTAAGTTTTGGTTCTTGAGCTTCATTTTTTTGTATGTTTCGGCTTCTCTAGTCTTTTCTATTGAGGTGGTCCTATCTTCTATTGAGGGGGAGATGGATGTGGCTGGATTTGTCCTTTTTCCTTTTGAGGTGGATATGGATGCTTTTAAAGTTGCTAGTGTTCAGTCTCTTGGTTGTTATTTTTAATGTCGTGTGCACTACTGTTGAAGATGGAAAGTACTAGTGAGAGGTTGTTGATGCCCTGTTTTTCAACTATTGGAGAGAAAAGAACGGTCTGCTATAAGGGTTCCTTTCAAAAGCCCATTGCAGGTTGTGGGAGCCTTATAAAACCCATTCTTACTGATTGTGGGAGCCTTATAAAACCCAATCTCAAGGTTGAGGGAGCTTGGAAAATTCCTATGTATTTTCTTCTTTTCAAGGCCAGGCTGGATGCTAGCAATTTTCAAGGGCCCAGTTTGGCTAGTCTTTGTTTTTGGTTAGGATCAGGTTTTATAACTTTGATCTATATTTCTACAACGTCCCAAAAATCCAAGGGTTTCAGGTCCCTTCAAAATCTGTCGTAGGGTTTTGGTCCTATCAAAACCTATTTATCCTAATAAAAAACTGTTCAATTTTAGTTTGTGAATTCAATTAGTTTGTGGATTCAACTATCCATAGACCAACAACTCACCAATTTTGGGGATTCAACAATCCAAAAACCAACATACTACTGCATGCCCCCTCTTTCTCTAAAAGGACTAGCAATAAAAAGATGCTTATGCAATGTATCATCCCTGAATGAGAAGCTAGTTTGAAATGATAGATATCCTCTACCCTAAATTTTCTCCAACCTCCAACAATATCCCTTAAAATCTTAGAGAAGATATACACCTTCATAGTCATCTTGATTATACATTGCAAAATTATAATTTTCTCCCCTAGTTTTACTGGCAATTAAAACATTATCAATTTTTACCTTCCCATTAATAAGATCGCTAGCATGTTGAATCCAATTCATTAGAATGTGTCCTTTTTTATTACAATAGAAACATCTGAAGGCATTTCATTAGCTAGTAAGAGATCACATTTTCTAAGCTAGAGCTGGGATTCAATTTGTTTAAAATAAACACAATATTGTCAAACTTTGAAGGCATACCATTTAATAAAATGGCTTCGGCATCATCATGATCAACTATACATTTTATTCCAACAAGTTTATTAAGAAGCCAACAAAATATACCTATATTTGTTTTGAAGTTTTTGTCAAATCAATATAATCTAAGTATTCATCAAACAATCTTTTGTTGCCCATTATATTGCTTCATTTGCATCTCCTTATGGGCTTTTAATAATTCCATTAACAATATCCCAAAGATCTTTTTCTATCAAAATCAATTGTACTATAACTTGCCATGTATGAAGTTCATGATTTCAAACTTTAGAATAAAATATAACTTTTCCATATTAAATAAAATCAATCTTATCATTTATCACTCCACTTTTATTAAAAAAAACTTCTTAACAACAAAAAGAAGCCACAATCACATACCTTGATGAAATAAAAAAGCAATTATAATTTCTAACTTTCTTTCATCAAATAAAACCCTACGATGTTCTTTCCCATGCTGAAAATTTTTCCACGTACAAAAAATAAAAATCTTATTTTTCTGTTATCATTTCTCTTCCATTAATTTACGGGAGTGAACTAAGTGAACTAACCTAACTGGATTTATTAAAAAGTAAACCTTATTTCCCTACTCTTTTGACTTGTACATGATGAAATTGTTGGAAATGTGAAGTCCAACGGTCACATGACCCTTCACATTCTCTCAACTGTTCATTTCATATCTGAATATGATTATATAATGGCTGTGTGCAGCCCATGTATTTGAGTTGATTAATAGAATTTATTCCTTGCTTTGAGTGTGGATGTAAGCATATTTGCCGAACCATGATAAATCATGTGTTGTCTCTTCTTATTTCTTTTTTGTTTCTGTTATTATTTTCGCTACTCTTTCTAATTTTTACAATTGGTATCAGAGCCATGTTGGCTTGAGTAGAGATGGAGGAAGAAGGAGAAGGTAAAACTTATAACTTCTATGGCAGTTTTACGTTCCATGTAAAACTATGTTTCAAGCACCACGTACATTGGTGGGATGGCTTGAAGAAAGAGGGGAACTCAGTTGAAGAGGATAATCCAATGAAAGAAAATGATGTTGGAATTCTTATTTGCTCTCCTCTTGAGCCAGCCTTGGCACTTATTGGCCAAACCATTAATGGTCGGGAAGTTGTTGGCATTCGTGTGGTGAAGGTTGAACGCCATGATAGCCATGATAGTCCTTGTATAGACGTTGGAATTTCTAAGCTGAAAGATGTTGAAAAAGTGGTTGTTGTTGAAGAGGATGAACTTAAGAGATTGTGGGAGGAAGAGTGTATGCCATTGGAGACCCAAGCTGAATCTGTTGTTGACTCCCAGGATGAGGAGGGTGCAGATTGGAGTGAGGAAGCAGGGCAAGGAGGCCTGGGAGAAATTTTGGCTTCAAAGAGCTCTGCGGATGGCATGGCCTTGCGAAAATAAAGAGGCACTCCCTTAATGATGACAACCTTTGTGCAGACAATCTCATAGAAGCCTATGAGCCTATAGATTTAGATGACACACTAAATGATAAAAGTCAGTTTTCTGGTTTGAAGCAAAAGCGACCATTGACAAGAGCAGAGGACAATGGGCATTGCTGCAAGCGGTTTCAGGCGTCACATGGAGCGGTTTCAGGCGTCACATGGAGTGAATGAAAATGTTATTGAATCTGTTAATGCTTATTCTAATGGAGGAGGAGATGTTTTATCTCAACCAGAATGCATTGACATTCGCCAACTTGATTGGATGGATGTGGATGATAGTGCCAACGTTGATAATGAAGAACCTGAGGGTGAGAGAACTTGAACTCATGATAACAATCTGATGGAGTTGTTTGATGATGAAAATAATGCCATTGTTTTGTTCCTTGTAAGGTTTGAGCTTTATGTTTGGATATTAGAATCCAGTAATTCTGATTCGAAGCATTTGTGAACAAGAGTTCGCGAAGCTAAAATCTAGCAGGCTGGTTTTAATGTGAATTGTGAAAATGGAAGCAGAGATGCCAGTGCATGGCTATGCCAGTTGGCCTTCACGGGGGAGATTGTTGGGAATGTGAAGTCCAACGGTCACATGACCCTTCACGTTCTCCCAACTGTTCATTTCATATTTGAATATGATTATATAATGGTTTTGTACATCCCATGTATTTGAGTTGATTAATAGAAGTTATTCCCTGCTTTGAGTGTGGATGTAGGCATATTTGCCGAACCATGATAAATCGTGTGTTGTCTCTTCTTATTGCTTTTCTGTTTCTGTTATTGTTTTCTCTACTCTTTCTAATCATTACAAAGATTACTTTAAAAAAAAAAAAAATGTAAACAGATAAAACCATGATTTCATCCATGATTTCATGAACACATAGGACTGGAAATTGTGGGATTAAGCTGACAAAAAATTACATTTTTATTATCAAACTATGCTATGGTGATAATAAATAAATAGCAAATAGTTTAGAAATTGTGAGATTCAAGTGAACTACCAGGCCAATTAACTAACCTAACTGAATTTATTAAAATGTAAACCTTATTTCCCTAACAAACTCTTTTGACTTGTACATGATGAAGATTCCTAAAATAGATAAAAACATGATTTCATGAACACATAAGGCTAAAAATTGTGTTAAGCTGACAAAACCACATTCATTTCTATTAGATGAATGTAAAGAAAAAAATTACATTTTAATTATCAAACTATGCTATGGTGATAATAAATGAATAGCAAATAGTTAAGAAATTGTGAGATTAACTGAAGAAATCACATTCATTTCTGATAGATGAATGTAAAAAGGAACATTTCTGTAATCAAACTATGCTATGGTGGCAGTAAATAAATAGCAATTGTTATGAAATTGCGAGATTAAATTATCCACATTCATTTCTGATAGATAAATGTACCAAAAAAGAACGTTACATTTCTATTACCAAACTATGCTATGGTAAATCATAAAGACTAAGTAACAAGGTTAGATTTGAATTGTTAAAAAGAACTCTGTAGATAACTGAAATGGGATTGATTAACAATTACAGACAGTGTGCACATGATTGGCAATTATTTACATAAAGAATATCACTGTACAAAGTCAACATGAACGCTTTGTCTCTATCACTGAAACTTTCGTAAGGAGGAAGCTCCTTGGCTCTATTATCTTCTTGCTGAATTGCCCTTGAAATTTATCACAGACAATATCATGCCAGGAAACCTATTTGTCTGAAGTGGGTTTCTGTACATCAACCGTGGTGAGAGAAACATGGAACAGAGAAAATAATAATAAAATAAGACAAAACACTAGAAAATAAAATATGATATAAACACACAAAGATAAGAAAGAAAAAACATTAATTTGTCCATAGGCAATTTCCTGTGGGGTTGGACTCCACCGCGATTGTCTCACGCCTCAAAATCGTCACTTTTCCGTTGCCGCCGAAATTTTTTGTTAAAGGCTTTCTGCGATAGCTCCTACAACGCGTGGTTAGGGTTGGACATTGATGTGGTTGCCTGCATCCGGAGGTGTATTGCTGGCAAAGACAGCTAGTAATTAGAAGCGAGCAAATAAAGCCGTAGGTGAGGGGATCATTCCCCGTCCTCCACGTTCGCAGAGCATGCAGGTGGGTGGTGGCAACTGGGAATCTCAATAGTTTTATCTGCTTCAAATCTAGTATTGCTTTCATTCATCTTTTCACTCACAGAGCAGAGAAGAAAAGAAGTCGTTTGTGTTTTCATGGCAAGTGCAGCCGCATGGGCCCTCTCTTACCCTTTTACCAGTAAGGCAAGCTTCCATTGCTATGCACAACGTGCAAAACCCTATTCTCTAGACATTGGTTTGTGTAGCCACAGGCGAAGGGGATCATGGACCCTTGCCTTTGCTCTTACTAAACCTGCAAACACACAGGAAAAGGAGGAGGCAGTGCCCTCTACACTGCGCCTGCAAAAAGGTAACACCCGTTTTATTGCTATTCACATACTCTTTTGTGTTTTTATGTTTTCACTTTCGAGAGGCGTCCCAAAAATAGAAATAAGTGTGACTTCTAATAAGGGCCTCCTTGGAACTGTAGTCCTTTATTTATGTGGAGAGATCTTTAAAAGAGTTTTATGAAGCGACGTGATTGAGTCCTATATTACAAAACATACAATTTCAGTCCTCTTTGATTTGCATGATGTTTGTGCTCAAATGTCGTTTTGATTAATTTAAACTCTTTATAATTATGTCTGGAAATTGAAATAAATCGTTAAATATCATGTGAAACATCCTGTGCATGTGTGTACACATGCACACATCCCATTTAGCGTTTCTTCATTCTCATGATGTGTCATGATGCCTGAATCGTCGCTGTTTTTGAGACTTCGAGTGCATGCTTTTTAATAAGAATTTTTGGTCTTAAGCAATGATGGAGGGTGGAAAGGTGAAGTATTTATGAAGGAAAATAAACTTTCCCTAAATCTTAGCTAGGCTAATCCACTAAGATGCGTGCACTTAAGTATAAATTAACTTAGATTAAACATGTGATAGCTAAATATGATAAATCAGATAATTGCAATTGCTATTTTGGGGAAGTAAACAAGGAGGAGAGATTTACTTAGTTCCTGGAATGATTGATGCCACATAAGCTTGCTAAAATCAGAATGCCTCGAGATTGGAATTGTTAGTCTCTACCTGTCCTTTACATATTACTTTCTGATTTTCCTGATCCTTTGTTGTCTGCTCTGTTGTAAAGACTGCTGGTATTTAAAAGTACCTCTAGAGGGTTGCTAGATCATAAAGGGGATGTAATCTCCCACGTCAACCTCCAGAAAAGGCTAGCTTTATGGTCAGATTAAGGTTTAGTAAGTTGCAAGCAAGCATGCAAATGTCCTACATTATGATCATGCAGATTTGAATTCATCATTATGCACAAAATCGAAGTAATTTGTTATTAATTCCTCCTTGAATGCTCTAAGAATGTTAATGAGCTTGATTGAGAGAGGATGTAAGATGAATGGAATTTAATGCTTTTAAATACAAGTGCATAGAAATAATCATGCAAACATGTATTAAATCAGACCAAGGCAAAAAAGGAAAAGGTAAGAGTTGGTCCAAATTTGGATTTTGGAAATTAGGGGTCAAATCTGCAGGCACAGGATTGATCATGGGTTTGTAGGATTGATCTAGGGTAGGGGAATGGATAGATCAAGGAGAGGTTCCACCACCATCTTCCTCAATCAAATTGCTGAAAAAAGAAATAGTTGAGCAACAACACTGAGATATTATTCACATTGAGACTAGTGTAGAAGGGGAAGTTGGGAAAGATCCTGCTAAAGAACCACTAAGGGAGGAGAACCTTCCTCAAGAAAATATACAAGATTAGGACATCCCACTAATTAATGAAGAAATTGAAAAAAGTAAAGAAGATGTCGAAGAAGAAAGAGGTGCAAGCATAGAAATAGACATGGATGCATTAAATAAAGAGAATGAAGAGGCCTTGCACTCAATACTTGAAGGACAAGATATAGATGAAGATGAAGAAAATAATTAACAAAAGGATGAGCCTCCTCATGTCACTGAATAACATCAAGAAGAAGAGCTTTCAAAGAATGTTCAAGAAGAAGAAACTCATGAGTACAACGAAGAACTCCCTTAATATGGTCATGATGAAGAAGCTTTTCTGAAACTTGTGTAGGTTAGCATCCTAAAGGTCAAGAGCAACATCATGATGAGCAAAATGAGCAGTAAACAGACCAAGAGACTAAAAAGGAAACACTCTAACAATATGGTGAAACACATGACATAGAAGAGGAGCACCATGGTGAGAAGAAAGGTGATGAGAATGACTAATAATAGAGGTGATAATATTGCTGAAAACTAGCCTAAAATAGATTAAGGACTATGAGAATTGGGAAAAAGATAGGTCTAAAACTATATTTGGCACCAACCCAATTTGGTTGGTAAGAACCTTTGATTGAAGGCAAAGGAGATATAAGGAAGTTGATAAAGATGACTTCACAATATTGGAACAAACATTCAACACTTTGGAGCTAAAGAAAAGGGCTCACAAGTTATCAATTGTCACCACTGAGGCCTCTAGACATCAAAAGGTTTAGATTTTTGCACCTCTTGTTGATAAGCTCCAGAGTGAAATGGAGCCTTAAGAATACCAAGTACAAGAATGATGATTATGAGAAAATTGAGCCCAATAATGCTCGCAAGAAATTGGAAGGTGAAGAGTTACTGGAATTCAAAGGTAAATAAAATAGGCTCTTTTGAATTAGTTAGGGTACATAAATGCAATAAAGAAATAACGATCAGATTACGCTAACTTAAGGAGCTAAGTGTAGATGCTAGACACACCATACAAACACATTAAAAAATAGGCAAAGAGGATTATAGTACTGAGCTTTGTTTGTGATAGGAAGATATTTGACTTTGACTTGCACTTAGTGATCCAACTTTGAACTCCGCTTTTACATGTGAAACCATGAAGCTTGGTCAGATTGATAAATGAACTATGCTCTGTCTCTTTCAATCCCACACCTACAGTTCTAGCTTGTGTGGCTATTTTTTTTACCCTTTTTCTGTGTTATTTACCTTGGTTGACGTCTTTAACATCTATACTTCCCAATTTCCCAACTTCCCAATTTCCCAACTTTTTCTTTAGTCAATTTCCCAACTTTTTCTTTAGTCAATCCTTGGATTGAACTAATGATTTTGATCAAATTGGAAGACATGCCAAGCAGAAAATGGAAAAGTCAATATTTCCTTATGGTTTTCGATGTTAATGCCATGCTCTCTTGTCATGCCCCCACCATAAGAAAATAATAATAATATAAATATAAAATAATAAATATAACAGATCACCCTTATAATCAATACAAGTTCTGAATAAAGAAAGCAAAGAATAATAATCATTATCGGTCTACGTTTTTCTTTGAGAGATATTAATTATCATTTATCCTTAGCCATGATAAATATTGTATGCTAAGTAGCAGCCCCTTATTATCCTTAACAACAGTGATTAGGAAAGGAGTGATTGCAAAGTGAAAGGGCAGTTTTCAAGACTAAGGGTTGTAACTCTTCCCACCTTGGAGGGTATAAAAGGAGGAAGCTTCATTTGAGGAAGGCATCAAGTGAGAATTTGAAAACAAAAGGGAAATAAAGGTATAAAAGGAGGAAGCTTCATTTGAGGAAGGTATCAAGTGAGAATTTGAAAACAAAAGGGAAATAATGGTATAAGGCAGAAGTAATATTTTTTTGATATAAGTTTGAATATAATATTAGATTATGAATTAATAGATTTAATTGGAAAACAAAAGGGAAATAAAGGTATAAGGCAGAAGTAATATTTTGTTCTGCAATTATATTTTTTGATATAAGTTTGAATATAATATTAGATTATGAATTAATAGATTTGTAGATGTATTTTGCAGAAATCAAGTAATTGCTATTTGTAAGTACTTTATTTGCTTATGATTATTTACTAGCAAATGCATATAGAAATTTTTTATAGGAAATCAATTTTGAATTTATTAGAAATGACTTGCAAATAGGAAGGACGACCAACTTCTTAAGACACCACCTCCAAATGGATGGACGGATAAGAGATTTTGCCATGCTCATGGGCTTAAGTTTGAACTTGTCATTATTCTAGAAGTCTTGCTGCCATTTTTCAATCATTTTCAAATATAGATTTTCTGATTACACCAAAATAATCATTACTTCCAGTATTTGTAATTGTAAGTTGTGCCGCTTGCTGCCAACAACCATATTAATTCAGTCTAAAAAGAATGATTACTTATTTTATTTACTTCAATTTATTCTTTTTTCTAATCTGAAAAATTGCTATCAGCAATACAAATTGAACCTTTCTGAGATCCAACCGCTAGTTTATATTGGTTCACGTCTATTCTCAAAGAGAACAATATCTGAAAAGAAGGGATAGTGAATGCGAAAAGTCATGTAACCATGAGACTTCACATTCCCAATAATTAGAAGATATATCTGATATGATGGTTTTGTTAGTGTTGAACCAACATCTAAGCCAGCAGGAGTAACATAGCCTACCAGGCATGCGAATCATTTTAATAGTAACACCTGCTCCAGCATGCCAGCTTTTTTGTGTTCATGAAAATTAATAAAAAATATTAAAAGTGAGCACAGAAACTTTTGAAGATATTAAAATATGTTTTTTTTAATTTTTAGAAAGAAAAATTAAAAAAAGCATTGACAAAAATAAGAACGGCCAATGAGAAAATGTAAAAATGAAAAGAGAAATTAGTTTAATGAAAAAATCCTTAGAGACCATATCATAAAAATGGTGGCACTTTTATAAAAACAAAGATTAATCACAAAATAACAACATGCAGTGGCCAAAAGACAGCTGCTACTAATAATTGTCCCTAAATCATGTAAATAAAATAATATAACATAACAAAATACCTCTAAAATAATTCTGTCAAATTTGTCATTCTCACATTTTTTAATACATGTTTCAAAGCATCCATAGTAATCTTATTATTTTATTCATTTAAAACATAAAATGTTGCAAACCAAATTCAGACTAGCTAGCTCACATCAGTTTAACCAATTTTCAAACAAAAACATTCCATAATAAAAGTAAATAGTAGCTGTGCGAGTGAATAGAGGAACAGAGATTCCATTTAGTCTAATGCCCAGCTGATCTCTTCCCTGACTGCTGTCTCTTCCTCCTTGCTAAAATCATTCTCTTTACCGAAAATACGGCGCATCTCTTCGATACTTTTGTCTTTAAAAACATTTCCAACAGTCTTGCACAATAAATCGAATAGCCCTTTGATATCCAGAAAATCCGCAGCCCTTATAATATGATAAGCAATTGCCTGGTTTTCGTCAGCAGCCACAACATTTTTGGCGAAGTCCATATCCCATATCTTCACATTCTCTTCTGATATACTATTCGATTTTGCATTTGCATGGTATTCACAATACTCTAATACCTTCTCCAAAATTTTACCCCTTTTGATGTATGGGAATCTGCTCTCCAGCGTCTTGCATGGTATCCAGGAAACAGTAAATATTAGAACCTGCTCTCCAGCGTCTTGCATAAATTTCTTTATGACCTCTGATTCCATTGCAACCGTTTTCTCCACTTGGAAATCCTCAAACACTTCGCCTTCTCCCGGCAGCCTCAATGTTACGGTACTTTTTGCACTTTTATCCTCCATAGATAGATTGCAGCTATTCTACAGAAGATAATCAGAGGGCAAAATAGGAACCAAAAGAATGGAATTATGAACAAATAATATATAAAAAAAATTTCCTTAGAATTCATTCTTTTTACTTGATTTTCTATTTTAATATTACTAATATAAGTAGCTAGAAGAGAACTTTAAACAAACATCAGAAATAATTAGAAGACATTGATTCATTCCATTTTTTAAGTTGGTTTTGATTTTTTTTATAATTAAAATAAATCTTTATGTTCTAAGATTATCTAAATTTATATGTGATAATTTCCTTATTTCTTAAACCAGCTTAAACCTTGTTTTGATTAGGGTAAAGTAAGTTTTGAAGGGACCCCAAACCCTTTACAACCAGAAAGCTTAAACCCTTTTTAGATTGGTAAAAAGTTTGATATATAATCTCCATATTTTGCGTCATTTATTTTATTGACTAGTTTCCTTAATCCTTTTCTTTTATACAATTGTTTGTGCTACCAATATAGAAACTATTTATGATCTAAAACTTCATAATCTAATACATTTTTACCTATGAGGAAAGAAATATTTGAGATTTCAAGCCTCCAAATTCAATGTATTCATCCTAATACATGATGAGCAAAATGTTGATGCATGATCTACTACAAAAATTAAAATTTACATAATTTTTCAAACTTAATCAGTAAATAACCAATATTCTCTATTATTATTCTAAAATTCACATAGAAGACCACAACATGAATATACAATATAAAACTTGTACCTTTCAATTCTACTTTTGATTGCTTCTCCTTTCTCCTTACCTTCTTCTGTTTCTTTATTTTTACATTTGTATAATTGTATTATATTTATATCTTTTAGGGCTATCTAAACTTATATGTGGGCTATTATTATATTTCATTTTTTTAAATTATGAAGGTTATTATTTTCATTTTTCCAACCTAAATCTACTTAATTTTTCAAATGTAATCGTTAAAATAAAAATAAAAAATCTCTATTATTTTTCTAGACTTGGCATAGAACACAACAACATGAATATACAATATAAAATTTGTACCTTTCAATTCTACTTTCTGTTGCTTCTCCTTTCTTCGTACCTTCTTTTCTTGCATTGTTTATGTATTTGTATAATTGTATTATATTTATATGTATTAGCGTTATCTAAACTTACATGTGGGCTATTATTATATTTCATCTTATTTTTAATTATGAAGGTTATTATAGTGTCTCTCATGTAACTAAAACATATATAAAATATAACTCAAATGGGTAGCATAGTTGGCTAAGGGCTTTGGGTTGGCTAGCAGATCATTGTGGCAATACCTCTAGAGAAAAACTAAATGAAACATAAAACATATGTAAAATTAAAATTATATTTTCTATTTTATCAATTCTAGGCATATCTTAGAATGGTAGAAAGAGGGGGAGTGTAATGACATGAAAATTTTAATAGAAAACTCTTATCTTTCATCTTAAACAATAGATAAAATTTAATATTCATCTAAAAATTAATTATGGCAAACTATTTTATTTATTGAAGACCTATATATTTTTTTAATACATAAGTTTTTATTTTTATTTAATAGAAAAAGTTAATTTTATTTTTTCTCTCTCTTCTTTTAGGAAACCTTTAGATTATGAATAGTTACGAATACAAGACTTTAAGTTGAATATTAACCAAAAAATACTATCAATAGTTGATCACTTTGAAAAGTATAAAAATCTAATAGTATTGTTTTCCTTAAATCACCTTCCACCTTAGTTAGAGTTAATATGGAATGCACCCCTGATCAAATTTATTACCTCTCTTAAATTCTTGCTCGCTAATTGTGATAGACCAAAATGTGGGTTATTGACCAAAACCAACATAACCCTCATATATGATTGAGGATTTATAGTAAAAAATAAGGCTGCAAGACTATTGAATTGCATGCAAATGACAAAAAAAAATATGCATATAATATAGCTTAAATCAAATCAAATATATGGAAACCTCAAAAATATCAAATGAAGTATTGATGTTGATAGATTGTTAATAGAGTCGATGTGGTTTCTCATAGATCGAGAAGTATGATGATAACATGAATAGCATAACAATAGCATAATATTCAATCCCCTAAATTGGATGAGAATCCTCTATAAGTAGAATTTTTAATAAGAGGACCAAGCAAATGAATTAAGAGGTTTAATAGATGGATAAGATTAAAGGATTAGGGTTTGGATTAAAGTTGTAGTCATGATGACAAGTGCCACATGAGGAATAGGATCTAGGGCTTGAGATAAGGTTAGGGGAACATTCTTATGGCAATGACTAGGATTAAGAGGTTAAGTCAAGATGGATGGATAGGATTTAAAGCTAAGTTTACTTTTAGATATGTGTCTAGGTTCAATGAATGGGTTACAAGGCTTAAGGTAGATATGTAAGGGGGACAAAGTGGGACACTTGTCACATGACTACAAATTTAGATTGCGATACTTGTCATCTTATTTTTCTTCTTAGGGAGTGGGGTAACTTAATCATTATCAATCTCCATCCCCTCATCATCCTCTTCATCTTCTTCAAGATAGTTGTCCTCAGGTCCTAAACCTTACTCCTATTTCTTTTAACCCCTTTTCCAACTTTCTTTTTTCTGGACCCAGAAGCCATATGTTTGTCCTTCCCTTTGCTAGAACCTTTAGCAGAGGTAATCTTGCCACCGTCATCTTCTAACTCAATATCAGACCCCTCGTCCTCACTGTCTTCTAAGTTCTCAGACTCATCATCCGAATCTAAAAGCTCAATGATATAATGTTGCACAAAGGAGGCATTGACATGGTTGTATACAAGAAACATTAACCCTTCATGCATGGGAGGGATTTGACCTAAAATCCTTAATGCTAGTGTTAAGGGAGCTAAACAAATAGAAGGGTATAAACACCAGATCTTTATGGTGAGAATGATTCAGAAGCGCAAAGTGATAAGCATAGATATGAGAGTATCTACCATCAAGAGTAACATATTGCATGACAACAAACAAAACCCATCTCCATATCTTCTTATTCACCTTCGGCGAGTAGTAGGTCTTGTTAGATTTCACCAACTTGGTTTTCTTAGAGTCCTCCTTTAGGAATCAGTTGATAGCAACCTCTGTGAAATTTCTATCTTTGTAAAACTTTATGCCTCCCATCATGCCAGTGACTTCCATGATCATCCCTTTGTTAATTTCAGCCTTTCTTCCTCCTATGGTAATTTTTCCTTCTGTCAAATTCTTCTTGAAAATTTTGATAATGTTAGCGTTTTTCCCAAAAATTCTCTCCATATACCCTATCATCTTGGTCATTTTTACAATATCCCATTCCTTCGGCTTATCTTTCCATTCATCATAGGAGAGCGGATCAATTCTTTTCCTTTTATCTCCCATGGCGTCAGCTACTAGATTTTTCCTTTCCTCCACAATGTAGAATAGGGCAAAAACGAAGATCAAAGTGCAAAGCAGGAAGGTCTTCAAAATAGAAATGGGCACCGGCAAAGAATGCAAAGTCTTATCCGCATTAAAGGCCAACTGAATCTTTGAGTGTCGCTCCGTCCAATTCATTATGGTCATTTTCATAGATAAGTATGTTGTCATTATTCCTTATCACTCCCTCATATCCATGCACTCTTCCATAAATGAGGAAGGCACGTGCCTCATGAGGAAGATCCAGCTCACCTCTCCAACTCATCATGTCATCAGCACGGATAACCATGTTGGCAACCCAATCAGTCATAGTGTTGGTTTCTCAATAATTATGAGATATAAAACACTGCTCGAAAGACTTAATTATCTCCATGGCTTGATATATGATATTTTTAATGGTCCATGATGGGGAGGATAGACCCTTTAGGCATTTAACAATGTTATTAGAATCTCCCTCGAGACAAAATTTACTAAATCCCAATGATTTAACAAGGGCAAGGGTTTGGTAAGAATCCATGGCCTCGCCTAAGTGGCTAGTCAGTGATCCCATGGAGAGTGCCACCACCGCAATAAAATAGCCAAGCTCATTTTTTATCACTCCCCCACACCCAGCTGACCTTGGGATTCCCTTGGCTGCTACATCAAAATTAGCTTTGATCCAACCAGTTGGAGGAGAAGACCACTTGCTACTTTCTCTCTTATTTTTCTTGTCATCTCTATCTATGGAAGCAGAAACATTCTAGTTTTTGAAGAGGTCCGAATCATCCTTTCTCCTAAAAAGAAGAGGCTTTCCATCAGCTTTCAAATTTTCCACAATGGCTTGCTTAATTTTAATAAACACCACTTCAGGGGAGGAGAAGGAGTCTCTAAAAATCTCATTGTTCCTTTCTTTCTAGATTCCCCAAACCACATGAGCCAAGGTGATGTCCCATAGAAATTTGATGAAGTTGTTCAACGAAAGGCATCTCCAACTAGTGAAACATTCTTGAATAGAAGCAGCAAAGACCCAATTCAGGTTCCAAATATGCAAAATCTATGACCAAATAGAATGAGATAAGGGAAATTGGATAGCTATATGGTTAATATTCTCTTCCTCATTATGGAAAAGGTAGCACCTATTGGGTAGATGGAAGCCTCTTTTGCAAAGATTATTAGTGGTGAGGATTTTATTCTGCAGAAGGATCCAAATAAATATATTGATCTTGGGAGTAAGACCACAAATGCAAGCTTTAAACCAAAAAGGGGAGGTTCAAGAGAGTGGGACAACAAAAGAACAATAGAGGCAACCGAATAACTACCAGAGGAAGTTCCCGCCCAAATGATTTTATCTTCAAGCAAAGGGTCCATCAAAACAGAACCAGAATAGGGTTGAGGGTTGGGTCTATGGAACTCAAATTCACCCAGTGGCTATCCCTCCAGTAATCATCCACCTTAGTACCAAATATGGCCTTGCACTCAGAGATAAAAGGAGAAAAGCAAACCTTATTGGAGAGGGGGGTCTCCAGTAACCAAGAATCCTCCCAAGAATTGGCTTTTCTACCATTACAAATAGTCCATCTTTTACCTAATCCAATGACCATTTTAGATTGGACAATATTATTCAAAATTGCAGATCCAGAAGGGGCTTCATAGGAATTTTAAAAAATATATAAGAGATGTCTGAGGTTGCATATATTTGGCTTGCGAGATTGAATTCCATTCACTAGTTTTCCCAAAAAATCTCCAGATTTGTTTAGCAAGAAGGGATTTATTAATGGTTTTGATGTTTCTTAGACCAAGGCTACCATATTTTTTAGGCCTACAAACTTTGTCCCAGGATATTAGAGAAATTTTTTTGCTCTCCTCAACCCCTGACCAAAGGAAGGACTTTTGAATCTTTTCAATAGTATTAGAAAACTTTGTCGGAATTCTAGATAGACTTAAAGCATACACAGGAAGACTCTAGAGGGAGGATTTCAATAATTGGATTTTCCCCACTTGGCTCATAAGGGTCCCTTTCTAGTGGGCTAATTCTATGTGGAATCTATCGACCAAGCTACTCCAAAATGTCTCAGGGGGATTTTTGCACCGAGAGAGACCCAAGTAGATAGAGGGGAACAAGTTGATCTAACAATCCAAAATTATAGCTATTCTTCCTTGCCTATCTTCAGGAGTGTTGACGAAGAAGAGGGAGCTTTTGATCTAGTTAATCAGCTCACTTGTGACTTGGCAATAATTGACCAAAGCTGATTTAGGGTTCTAGATTCCTTGATAGTAGATGCGTCCATCAACATTGTGTCATCACTAATTCTTGATGGGAGCAGACCTTGTCATCCGATGATGGTCTGACACATTTTAGTTGACCTTGAGAGACAAGTTTTTTGATATATCAGGCCAGACTTCCAAGAAAGATAACAAACAAAATAGAAGATATAGTATCCCCTTGTCTAAGACCCCTTGAAGACCTAAAGAAGTGGGTAGGAGAGCCATTAACAATAACCAAAAGTGAGGGAGTAGAGATCAGTTGGTAGATTAGCTGAATCACTCTCTCACCAAATCCAAAAGCTTTAAGGATTTTGAGAAGAAAGCACCAATCCACTCGATCATAAGCCTTTGATAGGTCAAGTTTCATCAAGAAACCTTGGTTTTTGGAGACTTCCAAGGAGTGAATAACCTCATGGATCGATATGATGGAATATAAATATTATTATAATGGAAGAGTGTGACTTTTGTAACCACCCTTGGTATTATTTAAATTAATAGATATTGGAGGTATGGAGGGGATACATAGAGAATAATATAGAGAAGGATTAATTGAAAGGAACACAAGAGAGGGGATAGTTAAAGGTCAGGTGGTTGGGCATTGGGCATTGGAGAAGGGGCATAGAGTGTGTGTCCAACTCGGGGTACAACGTACACCCAGAAGTGTCCTGGCCAGAGGCTCCCTTGCCTGGAAACCCTATACCTATAACTAATCCTCTGCCTACATTAATAAATTTCATATAATCATTGCCCTAATATTTTTATGAGTGATTATTTATCATTACCTTGAATAATTACTTTTGAAACTTTATTGAAATATTGTGTAAACACTTCATAATAAATAATAAATTAAACACCTTTATTTTAAATTATTTATCATTTAATCCACTCCAAATACTTAATTCTCTCCAACATAATAATAGGGTTGACATGGATCCTTAGCGAGCCTATGGAACGAGGGCTAGTCAAAATTGAATTTCATTAATAAAACTACTACAATAATGTGAAAATTTAGTATCAAATCAGTATATTCAAATAGACAACAAATTAACTCTTGGCTTATTGATAAATAAAGCTATAGCCTCTACTAAGGTTAGATGTCATTCAGAACAAAGAAAGCTTGGCACAATTTATATAGTGATGTTAAGATAATCCGTATTTTCTTATATTCAAAATTTGGAAATATATATATCATTGTAAATTGCCTTCTTACAAATGCATCCCATAAATAAATAAAAATAATAATTAAAAAATAAATAAATAGAAATATATATATATATATATATATAATTCTTCAATTTATATAATGTTCTTATAGCCACTTTGGCCAGTGCTATTGCGATTTTGAGGGAGTGTTTTCAAACCGGTAGGTTATATTTTGCAATAGTTTTCAAATAGATAAAAAAGCCTCCTACCTCATGCCTACAAACATACATATGATGTAACAACTCCATCATACTTAGTAGTAAAATAAAAGGAAATACCTCGAATAAATACAAAAGTTATTTTCATTGATTTGTTTGTTTATTTCTATTGGGAGTTAAGAGTTATTTATCTATAAGGATTTGTCTCTACAATTATTTCTAATTTTGTGCAATGTAGACCTCTATTGTAAATATTTATTAAACTAAATACAAAAGAACTAGAATGGTATATGATCTCTCCAATATCTTCTCACTTTTATCCTTATTTTTGTGTTTTACTTTAGACTAGCTATAAGCCTTTAGGATTAAATTTCGAAAAAAAAAAAACTGACAAAACAAAAATAAAATATTTCACTATAGAACTGTCAAACCTCAAGAGAAGAGTTAAATTACCCAATCAAACTTTATAAAGAGAGATGCAAGAACAAATTTTAGAACTCATTGTCTTTTGTACAAACTAGTTTGATTTCAAATCATTAGAAAATATAGGGGATTGTATACTCATACTATTTTTTCTTTTTGTTTGTTTGTTTCTTGTGCATTTTTAAGTGGTTTTGTTATGCTTAATATGTTTATTCCAAACCAACATTTATATTTGTTTAACAAAAGCTACATTGTGGGGCCATATTTCATAGTTCCCAAGATCAATTTGACATCCAAAAATGAATAAAATAAAATATTTAAATGAGTTAAAAACATTGTAGGAGCAAACATGAGGACATGTTAAACTTTATTGGGGGAAAAAATTTTAATTTTTTATATTTGACTAGATTAGTATCATTTAATCAAAATTCAAATACCTTAGTTACTTAAACAAAAGAAACATTGCAACTATTTTCTATAAAATGTCTTGTGGGTGTTCATAATGTATTATGTGTTTTCTTTTAAGATGCTAGTAATATATTTGTAGTATTATTTTTACCTATTGTACCGTGTTATTGGACTTGATCAACCCAATAAAATTGTACGTGTCCTATATTTACTCATGTAGTTCGGAATGCATGATTATAAACTTTGACTACATTTTGAATATATAGATTATAAAATATTCAATGATGAGCCACTACATAGTATAGGATGTGTATGCCATTCACTAGTTAAATGTTATGTTAAGACATTAAAGTTTATAAATTCTAAGTTACATACAAATTTATTAAAATGTATATGTTAAAAGAATGAGTCATATGAGATAAAATTGATGAAGCTGAAATATATGACCTTAAACAAATGAAATAAAAGCAATTCATTGAACTATAAAATTTTGATAGAAGAGATATATGTGTTATTGTCATAATTTTGATTGGCAAAGTGACTCCCTTGTAACTACTTGTTAATTTAGCTAGAATAGAAGAATATATATGGATTTAAAGAATGAAAAATATATATAGATGAAGTAAAAAAAAAAAACTAGAAATATTATGAAGAACAAATATGTTCAATATATATTTCTTCAATTATTAATTATGTGTTTTCTTTGAGCTGTGATGCAGATGTATCTCTTGCTATTGAGGAAAATAGCTAAATTATAGGGGGAGAAAATGTTAAGAGACTTTTTCCCATGAAATAATTTGTAATAAAGGAATATAAATATTATTATAATGAAAGGATGTGACTTTTGTAACCACCCTTGGTATTATTTAAATTAATAGATATTCGAGGTATGGAGGGGATACACAGAGAGGGGATGCACAAAGAATAATACAGAGAAGGATTAATTGAACGGAGCACATGAGAGGGGATAGTTAAAGGTCTCGTTGTTGGGCATTGGGCATTGGAGAAGGGGCATACAGTGTGTGTCCAACTCGGGGTACAATGTACACCTGGAAGTGTCCTGGCCAGGGCTGTGTTTATTTCATGTTGTGGAATACCTATAACTAATCCTCTACCTATAGGAAAGCAGCATCTTCGTGATTGCAAATTATTATCTCAATGATTTATTACTAATTATTGATGTACATTCATGTTTATAAAAGTTCATCTTTAGTATAATTGTTCTATAAATGTTTTGAAGGTTCATTTAAATAATCCGCTGCAAATACTTAATTAATCATAGGGGAAAAGTACCATTACAACCTAGACTAATCGGTTTGAAAAGCTCGATAGAGTCAACACCCGAGGTCTTAGGGATAAGGACCAAAAATGTGGCATTGATTTCTTTCAAAATCATCTTAGATCCAAAGAATTATTTAACACCCTTAACAATGTCCTGGCTAATAATGTGCCAAAAGAATAACATCGGGAAGTCATCTGGGCCAGGGGCTTTATTATCTTCAAAGGAAAAGACAAGTTGCTTGATCTCAGCATCAAAAGGGATACCAGGGAGAGATTTATTCTTGTCTCTCCTAATCATCTTTGAGATAGCAGCAAGGAATAAGTCTTGGGCACTTTTATCCAGATTGCAATCTGTGGACAATAGAGATGAGAAATAGGATCTATTCCTTTAAAAAGAGTGGTGGTGACTTTGTTCAAAGAAATTTATTAAGGATGAGAAGAAGTTCCAAATCTATAAAGTTTCTAGTCAACAAGGAATGTTTGTAGTCAATATTACCTGTGAAGCGCTTTAAGCACTAAAGGAAAATATAAAATAGTAATATTGGGTTTACATACTTCTAAACTGTTAATGGCAACATAAGTGTAAGAAAATAAAGTGTGCATGTTTGAAGATTATGATTATTGAGGAAATTTTAAATATGGTTGTAATAAGTTTTGTACGATCAATTTAAAATCTCACATTAACAAGAGGCTAAAAATTAAGATTGATGAGTTGTAATTGATATGATGTAAAGAGTTTGTAAAGGCTTATAAAAATGCATGAACATGTGCATCCCAATATAGTTCCAAAAGAAACCATGATATGTGAATAACTCTAACCATGCATTCAAATAAACTTTAGCATTGAAAATTTTAGAGCTATAAAATTCAATAGCTTCCATGGTTTCCCAAATGGCATACCACATCAAATTACACACGATCTTCCAAAATTCAATAGACACAATGATGACTTAGAAAAAAGACATTTACAATTGTTTAGTGACTTAATGGATGACTATAAACTACATCATGAAGATGTACTCATGAGGCTATTTGTTCAATACTTAAAGGATGATGCAAGAGAATTGTTTGCAAACTTATTACCACATTCCATCAACTCTTAGAATGAGTTTACATTACAATTCATTGAGAAATTTGGTGAAAGAGTATGTGTTTCTTCAATGCACAATGATTTCATAAACATCCACATTGGATAACATGAATTAGTTCCAGCTTTCAACCATAGATTTGCAAAGGAACTAAAGAGAATTCATAAACATGTTAATTACTAATGATACTATGACATTAGTTGTGTATTAGGTGCATTTGATAGGAAGATGATCTAAAGGATAAGAAGTGAGAAAACTATAAATTTTCATCAAGGAATTGAGATTGAAATTAATATTGAAAATGTTTCAAAGTATGAAATGGTTAGATTTCTCAAGTCTAAAACTATAGATTATCATAGAGAACAATATGCAACCAAATAAAACAAATAAGAATCTATAAATAAGTATCACAATTATTTTTCAGGCTACTATCCCAATTTATACTTCATTCCATGATGTTGGTTATACCATTCTAAGCAGTGTAAAGTTTGAGCCAAGGAATGATGCAATTCACATAGATGGAATGAATATGCTTCAACATGCATTTCTACCTCAAGTATATATCCACAATTTTTCATATGACTAGTGAAATGTTATGCACACACCTAAAAAATAATAGGAAAAATGTTCAAATATGTTGCTTAATAGGTTCAAACCAAGTAAGTTTACAAGGTTCTTGAATGGATTGAATTAGATGAAAATGTTAAGAGTCAAAATACATAAATATCAATCAAATCTTGGCTTGTCAAATTTCAGTCAACAATGAATTAGAGGTAGTTCATGATACTTAGGATGATGCATCGACTTCCAGAACCAATGAGATCATTATGAGTGATAGTGGTCTTGATGATAATGATAGAGCTAAAACTAAATTGCAGCCAAATGGTACCTATCACTCAAGTGAAATGTTTAATGATGTCAATTTTACTGCAATGATGCATTCATTATTAAATGACCAAGAATTGAGCAATATCAATTATGCCAATAGTGATTATATTACCACCAACCTTGCTCATGTGTCTTAATATTATGGTTTGAGTTAAGTTACATTCTTCCATATTGTCCTTAGTAGCTTATATAAGGAAAATAGAAAATCATGTGCAACATGTGAAGGTGACAATGATTTACGTAAATATTAATACCTTTATCAGTGATGACTATGAAAGTGCTCATATTTTTCAATTTTCCCATTCTTACAAAGTTGACTATGCTAGTTTTGACTCTATTACTCAAAACATTATAAATGAGGTACAAATGGAATCATTTACCATAGCCAAGGCTGATATTTCAAAATATCAATACATTAATTTTTGACAATGTCTATTGATTAATGATTAACTCAAAAGTAATGTTTGCATGATGTGCACAAAAATAAGTATGATAGTTTCCTCTTTGAAATGTAAACTTATGATGAAATGAGACTTTACGATTTTAGCTTTGCAGATGACTATGAGTGGTTTTAGATCACTACACGATGCATGGTAGTGACATAGATGATGGGCAGTGTTATAAACTATATAAGAATCTATTACTCAATCAATGTAGTATATACACCTCACTTGACGATGAAATAAATGACAATATGCATTATTTTATGCCTGGTTATGTAAAATAGAATGATGGAGGTAACATTGACAATGATATGTCTAGAGAAATGACCAATAATTTCAATGATAATATGTCAATGTTACTCATAGATTGTTTCTAATGCAATTAAATGGAAATAAGATATTTGACACTGTAATACATAAACTTTTGGTTTTTGGTAGCCCATGGCCACGCTAAAAGGTTTAGATTTATTTTTATAATGAAATATATAATGGTCGAGTGGAGTAGGCACTCGGTCTACTGCCCAAAGATCTAAATTCATACCATGCCCACAAGGGCAATACACCCACAAGCAAGAGCCAATATTGACACATTTATTATTTTTCAATTTGAAATGCTATTTTGTTTTGAGCTTGTAGAAATACCCTTAGAAATAGCTATGTAAAACTTGCCTAATTAGCATAATTTTGGAGAGTGATAATATGAAATCTATTGATTATCATAAGTTATCACTTGATGATCATGCTCATGTCACATAAGTGAGTACGTTTCGCTAGTTTCACATTAGCAAGATGAAATTTGATTAGCTTTCTATGCCCTCGACTGGTGAGTTTGGGAAGATTTTGCTATCTACACATTGCCAAAGATGCTTAGATGTCCTTTTTTTTTTGTTAATATATTGCATCCTATTGATTTTCATGAGATTCCCACTGGTATTCATACTCATGTGACATACATGAATGCATCTTTTTTGTTTCATAGCCTCAAGATTTGACTTGATCAATTTTCGATGCACAAAGTTGTTAGGGTTTGGAGAGTTTTGAAGACTTCAATTTTCTATGTCTACCCTAGATCACATCTTTAGTGATTAAAATGTCACACCCTTCTAAATATTTTTGTTAATCACACTCTCATATCATATGGTAAGTTGTGTGCCTGATTTCATGGCCTTGTGATCACATTTGATGAGTTTACATGAATCTAGATGTAAAAAAGACTATTTTGGTCCCAAAAAATTTTAGAAATTAAAATTTAAGAACTGCCCAATTCATCTTTTCGATATGTTTGTTTGGCGATGGTTCCAAGGTTGATTTGTTTGAAAACAAAAATACTATTTAACAAGCCCACAAAAGGATGACATAAGTCATGGCGTTATAAAGTCAATTAACTTTGACTCTAAAAAGCCTTTTATGCTTTGATTGGTAATGACTTTACATTTTCAATCAAACTATTTAGATATAAAGTTTATGCATGGCTCATTTTAATTACTTCTGCAATCCTACGAAGTAAAACCAATCAAGCCCAATCATGTTGCGGGATTTTGGGGAAATAGTGGGGGCTACATGAAAATTCAAATTCATTAATATAATAACTATTCCAAGTATTGAAGCAAGCAAAGGAATTAAAAGTGAAACTAAAATAGTATTTTGTAATGTTTAAAATAATAACCCCACTACCCCTAAGCAGATGCATTTAAACCAATTCGAAAGCCCATTTCAGAGTCGATTCTGGGGTCACCACCAGCAGGAGCATATCCAGCATCCTCACCAGGAGAAGTTTATCCAGCATTCCGACCAGCGGAGGTAAAGGCAGTAGAGCCGGCTTACCCATAAGCAAAGGCAGAGGCTACAGAAGAAGCAAAGGCACGGGCAAATCTAGCACAATCGTAGTTACGCCATTAATTTTCACGAGCCAACATGGAATAAAGTAAGCAAAACCAAAATTAAAAACCTTACCAAAGCTTTGTATTCCCCACTATCCCACAAAGAAATTAGGGCTCGGTGAGGAATGGGCATGGGATTGTGGAGATGTAAGATTTGATTAAGCAATTGTAATGGAATTAATAGAATAAACATAATATTGAATTAGATGTAAATTGATAAACTGACTATGATATTTAATAACCTAATAAGAATTATAAAGTCAATTGTTAGCAGAATAAATTGAATATCATAGCAACATACGTCCATCATATTATCATCAAATCATATATAAAACATTCTCAATATCTTATAAAATCAAGGTTTCCAATACTTATTTTCATATTGAGCACTAGAAATGGTCATTCTCACTCTAAGTAGATTCTAGTTTGCTTGAGTCCTTTATAGTTATGCAATCCCACTGAGAAAAATGATTCTTACATAGAACCTATGGTTCTTATATAGAACCTCTCATGCTTTTACATTATGAAAAACATAGCCCTAGCCACGACACTCCGAAGTGTATGTTGTACCTTGAGTTGGACACACAAATTAATATAATATCTTTTATTTTTTATCTCCCTTTTTAATTCTTAAAGGATTATTTCATTATTTTAAAAGGATTATTTCATTATTTTATCTTCTATTCAAGAAAAGTCACATAATAGGGGACGAGTTAGGGTTTGGCATTCCATGGCTTTTTGTCGCCTAGCGATGTGGTTCTCTAATTAGCCTTCTTTAAATCGTAATGTTTGCATACTGAAGGTGCTGCTTGTAATGGGGTGGAGCTCACTAAATGCCATTCCTGTAGAGAAGAGAGCATTGCCAACAATGCTAAGGGAGTGGGACAGAACATGTGCCTTTCCCCACTTGATGTCTTTCGTAGTCTTATGGTTGCGCTCATGATATTAGTTGATGATGTTGGTGGGATTGTGACTACTATTACTTACTCTCCTTACAATGTTGTTACATTGACTTTGTGATACCATTTTTTCTCTTCATCATTGGTGTTTCGATTGGACTTGTATGAATTTACAAGGACTTGAGGTCGGTGACTGTTGAGCTCACTAATTTACATGGAGAACTACGGCCTCATATTATTTATCCTTTGAAATAAGAAGAAGAATTTTTTGAGTTGAGATGTCTTCTTTGCAGAAACAAATTTTGGAGTGGCTTGTAATTTCCCTTGATTGCCATTTATCCTATAAAACAGGTGCGTTTTGCATTGAAATGGTTTTTGCTTCTTTGGCGGTCCTTTTTCTTCTCTTTCTGCCTGATTTCTCAAGCTCAATGGCTTACGTGTATCACCATTCTCATTTGTTCATCAACTATAGGAGAGGTAATCATTTGAATCTATCTTTTGGGTAGTTGAAGACATGCTGAATCTGTTCTGCAGTTGAAACTTTAACCACATCGGAATTGAAATGGGAAAAGCTGATAGAGTTTTGTTTATGGTTTCTCTTTGTGGATGCATACCAAGTGTTGCAACTCAAGCATGATTGAGGTTAAAGGTTTTCAATGTGTGTTTCTTTCATTTTATGAAATGCACATATGATGTAGGAGTTCTTTCCTGTACAAACATGTAGATTTGCATTTTACAAAAGTTTCAAATGAGCAAGCAAATGTGATAGAGGGGTCTGTGTTGCAGGACGCTATGATCTATCTATCATCTAATGTGATTTGAATTAATTGAATGTCTTCCTTAACGTATGCTATCTTTCAAGTGATTAAAGTTAAGCACGATTGTTTTTAACTGCATTAAAATTGGAAAAGATTTCAACGAATTTAGAGACTGTTAAAGAAAAATGGGTGATTTTATTCATTTAAAATGTGTTCATTAGGGGTAATCACTTTTGCCAATGAGGATCAAAGAGGAGAAAAGTATCTAGTTGTGAAATAAAATGCAACAACATAATAAATGTTTTCACTTAAGCGTGAAATATTTTTAGAAAATAGATAAACAGGAAAAAGAAAAAAATTAAAAACATTAGTGAAAATGATGTACAAATGAAGTAAATGTATTTACAAGATTCAATTGCCAAAGAAATTTTAAAAATATCTTAAATAAGATTGAAATAGTTTCATAAGAGCACTAAAGAGAGAAGTGTTATGCTACAGTCATAAACTTTCACTCGCCTGAAATTGTGTTGAACAGAAGAGCTAAGTGGGGACAAAGTGGAAATTCAGTTCTTGGCATAGGGGAGGGGTTGAAACATGGAAATTTTTATACACAAATATGAAACGATGCGTATATATATTAGCCAAGGGTATTATTGTTGTTAAATGATATTTTTCTTAAACTAAAAAAAATTCACGAGAAAGAGTCCTACAAGTGCAGAAAACACAAACTTATCTAATGCAGATTGGACGCAAAGCTAGAAAGGTGCAGATCAAACAAAGAAAAGGGAATAGTGTCAATACGGATTAAATATGTAATTTTCTTTTCTTCCAAAAGTTTGTATTAGACTAGGTAAAATAGAGAGATTTCTTTGTGTAGATTGTAAATCTTTTCTCTCTAGCAAATATTAATAAGATTATGAATTATTTTTTTACAGTAGTCATGCATTCTGAATGTTTCTGAGTGTAAGTAGGATTCACTGGTTGAATAAGAAGATTTATGAATGTAATGCATTAACATAATAAAATCCACTTATTTTGTTTGATTCGTTCATGGAATCTTTTCTGGTTTATAATTTGACCCCATGATCGAAGAATAGGCACAGATGTGTTCTAGGAGCTGATGCGTTTTCAAAACAATCTTAAATATTGAAATATCTTTTAGTTTGAGGACTAACCAGCAACATAAAATAACAATAATAAAAATTCTATTGTAAATGAAATTTAAAAGGATATTATTATTGTCATTTGGTTCAATAATTACATTCAATTATTGGCTTTACGGGAGTGAACTATCCAGTCAACTCACTAACTTAATTTGATTTATTAAAATGTAAATCTTATTGCCTAACAACTCCACTTTTTATCTAATGAAGAAAAACAAGAACAAAACTATATCAGCATTGGCCTAAACTTCCAAGTCTAGACAAATGTCTGAAATTTCCAACTCTTTTTTTCAGCATCAGCCTAGACTTCCTAATCTAGTCAAATGTCTAAAATCTCCAACTCTTTATCGCTATCAACCTAAACTTCATGATCTTGGTAAATAAATCTCCAACTCAAATCAGAATCAACCCAAACTCCTCATTTCTCCTCATTTCTGCATAAATACACTGCCATCCAAAACACAACTGTCCATTAATAGATGAATTTGAAATGAGTTTTAGCAGAGGGGATGAGCAGGTGGGTGTGGATGATCTAGGGTTTCGACTGGGGAAGATTCTGGAGAGGGAGGTGAGGATGGGGATGCACTACGACGGTGTGGACTTCTCTTCCTTGGCTGGTGCTGCTATTTTTCCTGGTCTCGTTGTTTTTGGGGTTGGCTTTTGTTCCACTCCCCTGTGTCTCTGCGTTGTTGTTCTTTCCTCTACAGCTGGGTGTGCCGATTCATTTTTGGTTCATTTTGGAGCTATCTCGACTTTTGGGTTCGATGGTTCTGGCCTTTTCTTTGATCGGTTCATCAGTTGTTCTCCCTATTATTGCCTTGATTCTCTTCGGTGATGCTTGGGGCTTATTTGTTCTGTTCCTTTTTGGTTTTTGTGTCCCCTGATTTGTACAAAGGGAGTTCTTCGGTTATATTTGGTGCCCTTTGTCTTTGGGTTGTTTCTAGAGGATGGGGACTGTCCCTTTATGGTTATATCTTGTAAACCCTTCCTGGCTTGTTGGTTTGGGTGTTGTTGGTCTTTCTTAATGTTCTTCCCTGGTTTTGGGTCTCGAACTTCATTTTTTGCATCTTTGGGCTTCTCTAGTCTTTTCTATTGAGGTGGTCTTATCTTCTATTGAGGGGGACATGGATGTGGCTAGATTTGTCCTTTTTTCTTTTGAGGTGGAGATGGATGCTTTTAAAGTTGTCTAGAAGTGCTATTCTTAAGGGAGCTGGCGCTAGCCTTTGTGCTATTTTTGTTCCTTTTTCTCCTAGTGAGATGGAGATTCCAAATGATTTGCTGGTGCTCAGTCTCTTGGTTGTTATTTTGAATGTCATGGGCACTACTGTTGAAGATGGAAAGTACTAGTGAGGGGTTGTTGATGCCCTATTTTTTGACTATTGGAGAGAAAAGAACCGTCTACTATATGGTCTACCTCCATTATTCCCTATTTTGGAAGTTTTTATGTATGTTTCTTTGCTCTTTCTCAAGACCAAGGTTAACAGTTCATTTCAAAAACCCATTGCTGGTTGTGTGAGCCTTATAACACCCATTCTTACTCGAAGCCTTATAAAACCCACTCTCAAGGTTGAGGGAGCTTGGAAAAATCTTATTTATTTTATTCTTTGGATTGGTTTTCATTTTTTTTATAATTAGAAGACATTGATTTATTCCATTTTTTTTGTTGGTTTTGACTTTTTTTATAATTAAAATAAATCTATATGTTCTAGGATTATCTAAATTTATATGTGATAATCTTCTTATTTCTTAAACCAGCTTAAACCTTGGTAAAAAGTTTGATATATAATCTCCATATTTTGTGTCATTTATTTATTCACTAGTTTCCTTAATCCTTCTCTTTTATACAATTGTTTGTGCTACCAATATAGAAACTATTTATGATCTAAAAATTCATAATCTAATACATTTTTACCTATGAGGAAAGAAATATTTGAGATTTCAAGCCTCCAAATTCAATGTATTCATCCTAATACACGATGAGCAAAATGTTGATGCATGATCTACTACAAAAATTTAAATTTACATGATCTATTATTTTTCTAAAATTGACATAGAAGACCACAACATGAATATACAATATAAAATTTAAACCTTTCAATTCTACTTTTGATTGCTTCTCCTTTCTCCTTACCTTCTTCTGTTTCTTTATTTTCACATTTGTATAATTGTATTATATTTATATCTATTAGGGTTATCTAAACTTATTTGTGGGCTATTATTATATTTTATTTTTTTAAATTATGAAGGTTATTATTTTCATTTTTCCAACTAAATCTACTTAATTTTTCAAATGTAATCATTAAAATAAAAAACCAAAATTCTCTATTAATTTTCTAGACTTGGCATAGAACAAAAACAACATGAATATACAATATAAATTTTGTACCTTTCAATTCTACTTTCCATTGCTTCTCCTCTCTTCGTACCTTCTTTTCTTGCTTTGTTTATGTATTTGTATAATTGTATTATATTTATATGTACTAGGGTTATCTAAACTTACATGTGCACTATTATTATATTTCATCTTATTTTTTATTATGAAGGTTATTATAGTGTCTCTCATGTAATTAAATCATATATAAAATATAGCTCAAATGGGTAGCATAGTTAGCTAAGGACTTTGGGTTGGCTATCAAATCATTGTAGGGATACCTCTAGAGAAAAATTAAATGAAACATAAAACATATGTAAAATTAAAATTATGTTTTCTATTTTATAAGTTCGGGCATATCTTAGAATGGTAGAAAGAGGGGGAGTGTAATGACATGAAAATTTTAATAGAAAACTCTTATCTTCCATCTTAAACAATAGATAAAATTTAATATTCATCTAAAAATAGTTTATGGCAAACTATTTTATTTATTGAAGACCTATATAATTTTTTAATAGATAAGTTTTTATTTTTATTTAATAGAAAAAGTTAATTTTATTTTTTCTCTCTCTTCTTTTAGGAAATCTTTAGATTATGAATAGTTTTGAATACAAGACTTTAAGTTGAATATTAGCCAAAAAATACTATCAATATTTGATCACTTTGAAAAGTATAAAAATATAATAGTACGTTTTTCCTTAAATCACCTTCCACCTTAGTTAGAGTTAATATGGAATGCACCCTTGATCAAATTTATTACCTCTCTTAAATTATTGCTTGCTAATTGTGATAGACCAAAATGTGGGTTATTGACCAAAACCAACATAACCCTCATATATGATTGAGGATTTATAGTAAAAAATAAGGCTGCAAGACTATTGTATTGCATGCAAATGACAAAAAAAAAAATGCATATAATATAGTATAAATCAAATCAAATATATGGAAACCCCAAAAATCTCAAATGAGGTATTGATGTTGATAAATTGTTGATAGTGTCGATTTGGTTGCTCAGAGATCCACTAGTATGATTATAAAATGAACAGCATAACAATAGCTCTATAAGTAGAATTTTTAATAAGAGGACCAAGGGAACAAATTAAGAGGTTTAATAGATGGATAAGATTAAAGGATTAGGGTTTTGGATTAAAGTTGTAGTCATGTGACAAGTGTCACATGAGGGATAGGATCTAGGGCTTGAAATAAGGTTAGGGGAACATCCTTATGGCAATGACTGGGATTAAGAGGTTAAGTCAAGATGGATGGATAGGATTTGAAGCTAAGTTTACTTTAATATATGTGTCTAGGTTCAATGAGTGTGTGACAAGGCTTAAGGTAGATATGTAAGGGGGAAAAGGTGGTGATAGTTCTGATACTTAATGCTCAGTAAATATGCGAAGCTAATAAGATGAGAGGGGGGGTGAATCATACAAACTTAATCTTCCATAAAAACATTAGATTCAACCTCAGTAACATATACTTCAATGATATAACCAAAACTATTAAACATGCAAACTCAAAAGCATATAAACATCATAAACCTCATAACACCAGATTTAACGTGGAAACCCAAATAGGGAAAAACCACTGTGGGATTTCGGACCCACTAAGAAATATATTCTTCTAGAGTATGCTCAGTTAAAAGCAAATCATGTTAAAGATTACAAACACATTGCTAGATGTGACCCGGTTAAGGGATTTCCCTCAGATCTGTTAGGATCTTCACCTTGTTAGAAGTGACCTTGTTAAAGGATTTCAAACACTCAATCAGAATGTCACCTTGCTAGAGGGTTTTACAAATAAGACTGTTAACTCCACTCGGTTAAGAGATTTTTGTCACTTCACAAAATAATAGTAATAAAAATCTATCTATAACTTCACATCTAAAATGCTAAAGTAGATTCTTATTTGCTCAATACAATCTAGACATAGAACTAATCTTGTCCATCTACTGGGCTGTATACTCTATTATACAAATAGTTCTTCAAGCTTCTATGCTCGGTAATTACTATGTAGCATCCCTATGCATACACTTGCCCGCATACATTGTTTATCCACGGTTCCCTATTTATAAGCAATTGCCAACCGCTTAATCTCCTTGATCACATTTCCCATGATCAATCATAGCCATCAGATCTTCAAACTTTGACCAAGTTCAATGTATTCTTCAATCTGAAAAATGTTTTACCATGCCTTGGAACTTGTGCTAGGGTATGCGGTTCAATCTACGCTGTAGATCTTCATGGCAATTTTCCTTTGCCATTGATTCTTTAACAAACTTTATGCATGACATACCAATCATTTAATTAGTTTCAGCTCATCAGCTCCCTTCATTAAATAATACATGTAACCATTTGATGCATTTTGTTATAGCTTGGTTACAACTCGGTAAATACTAAACTTTACTTGGTAGACACTCTGTCTTCATTAACCGATAATGATAACCTTAGGGTTTACCGACTAGGTTCCTCAAGGTTTACCGACTAGGTTCTTTGCTCGGTAACATAGTATAGTATTAACCTTACAATAAATAACATATGTATGATATCAAAACAATCTAAACATCATGATCTCATCATTGTCTAACTCGATAATAGTTGCCCATTGAATAACTTATTCATCCCCTTATTTTTGTGTCTTTTATCGACATCTTTATACTCATCAAATCATACTTCTTAAGATATGGTAACATCATACTGATTCAAAAAATCAATATCTTGACATCAATGATAAAATAATAATGTTAAGACAGTAAATCATCCTTAATCAGTTATATCCATAATCATCAACAACCTTCTCAATATCCTTATTGAAATGCCAACAATCTCCCATTGTCTGTTATAATGCCAACAAGTGGGACACTTGTCACATTTATATAAATTTAGATTGTGATACTTTTCATCTTATACAAATTTATATTATCCTTGACTCGAGGTAGACCTATGACCCTATATACAAATTCTCTTACAATATACCTTAGATCTATATCTCTCTTTTAGTTTTCCAGCTACAAATCTTACACCTGCATTATGTTGGTATTTTATCATTGTTTGGGACTGGTTCAATGAATGGGTACTTTGCTACCCAATCAGTCTTAAAACTCTTTGTCATCTCCTACACTCGCCCCAATTTTACTTTCCTTTTTCTTTTCTTCCTACCAACATCATCTTCAGTACTACCATTTGCATCCGAGTGAATTATCTCATTATGTGTATCCCTTAGAACATCTTTTGTCATGTCCGTATTGTCGTCCTCATTTGATGCATTTAACTCAATGACAATCCCACCTTGTGGTGGTGGTGGTCTATTGTGAATGGCTTTTGCAATTGCAGAAGTTGATGGACTAGAAAATTTGCCAATTCCAAAGAAAGACTCTATGGTAGTATCTTTAAGTTTAAGTTTTGGGCATTTTGATGGCCTCCCAATCCCTTCAGTTTCACCGCCTTGAGGAGTCTTACCCTTGTCTGACATCCCAATCCCTTCACCACCCTGAGGAGTCTCAGTCTCACCCTTGTCTGACATCTCAATCCCTTCACCATCCTGAGGAGTCTCAACCATGTCTGATTGTGACATCTTGAGTCTTAACCTCTCACTACGAATGAAAAGTTAAAATTAATACTATCAATATGAAGAAATAATTACTCACCTTTATGCCTTCTCAATTCTCTGAATCAGAAATCAGGAATGTCTGGGCCTATGTTGTAGGATTGTAACTCTGGCCCTCCACCCTACAATTAACTTCAGCGTTCCAACTCAAACTGTGGAATGCGAATCGTGAGCTCCCAAATTTACTAATCAAACAAGAACAAATTGTAAGAAAGAGTGTATTTATATCAATCCATGATTGCATTTTTGGCAAATTGCACGGGCGTTTAAAAATGCATCTTGATTCAAGTGCGGTGAAACGAGTCCTCAAATGCTTATAATGTTTTAATTGATATTGGTGATTTTGGCCGACACATGCAATGAACATTTAATTTACTGTTGGCGAATTAGGTCCTAGGTAGGTGGCCATTTTACTATTTCTGGCGAATAACGGAAGTGATCTAATACCCATGTCCAAGTGATTCTAGGGGAATATTATGGGCATGCACGTCAAACGGTGTGTGGTTAATGGTGAAGCCAGAATACAGTGTACTGTTAACCTCAAAATTCTAGGCGATTTGACCACTATGTTGCCCTAGACTATTCGCCATTTCCTAAAAAAAACAACATGGAATTCGCCAATTGGTGAAGATTCGCCACTAAAAAGCCCTTTGACCATAACCCTGAATTGTAAACCAAATTGAAACCTAACCCTACATGAAAGTGAACACAAATAATAAATTTTAACATAACTTAATTTAAATAGAATAATAACTTAGTTTATTTAATTTTAAAACTTAATTCAATAACTTAATTTAATAAATTAATTAATGAAATTTTAATTTAAAATTTTCTTTAATTAAAAAACTAGATTTATTAAATTTAAAACATTATTTAATATTTAATTTTTTTAAATAATTAATAGAAACTATTAAAGATAAATTAATAAATGTTTATTAATTTTGTTTCTTACATGTTGCACCTATGGATTCTACTAGCTTATATATATTAAATTATATGCATAAAGTAAGCCAAGAGATATGGAGGCTTTAATTTTTTATTTATTCCACTTAAATAGTATAGCTTTTATTTAAAAAAAAAATTAAAGCCTTGATATCTCTCTACTTACTTTATATGTATGTATGTATGTATTTATGTATGTAAATGTGTGTGTATTTATATATATATAAGCTAGTTTATTCACTAAAGAGCTATTTTATAGCTAGTAAATTTATTTTAAAGTTATTTTATTTAATTTTATTAAGTGTTTTAGTTCAATTGGTTGAGCACAATTGGTGAGGTGAGGAAATGGTATGTTCCTTGATTGCCCAATATACATAATAAATCATTTGAATTTAATACTTAATTATTAATTAATAATTGATTACTATTATTAATTATTTATTTAATAATATTATTATTGATTGATTATTAATAATGTTAATTATCTTCAAAATATTATTATTTAAAAAGATACAATTTTAAAATGGCTCTGCAAAATTTTGCCCAAACCATGACAAGTGGTAAGAAGTATCCTGAGATCAAGAAATCGCATTCAGCTACGAAAACCGCCCTTTGCCCTAAAATATCCAGGGGTCTAAGAGGACATCCCCATGGCAAGCTACCTCATTTTCTCAAAATGCCCACAAAAACAAGGTCAATTCAATGAATAGATTTGAAGCCCTTTCATCTATGCAATCCTACGCTACAAGCGTAAATTCGATCCCATTAACTCTGAATCAAATTTGCAAGAATGTTGATAGGGTTCCAGGTGGCCTCCCAATCAGCCAAAATAAATCTAAATTTACAAATAATAAGGATATCCCTGCATCTACGGTAGTAGATACTAATTGGTCAGGGAAACAAAGGAACCGTAGATCGGCACTGGAAAACCACAAGGACTAATCGGCAAGGAAGGACAATTGGTGGCCATCAGAAGAACCAACTTGATTTACTACAAATTTTATTGCCACAAGTCAAAATAGGGTTAAACTTGGGGAAAAAAGGCCTCATGGGGAGTCTTAGCCAAAACCATCAAGAGCCCTTTCTTTTAAGCCAGCAAAAAAGTCTCAAAATCATATTAGCAAGAAGCTAGTCAGAATACAATTATCATAAGTAACCAGTACACAAACGATATCTGGGAGGATTACAAGAGACGTGGTCTCTTTGGGAAATGGTGTGGTTTTGGTGCCTCCATCCAAGATATTATCTAGTGGTTGATCTCCACAACCAAAGGGAAGGTAAGTATCACAACCTTAGAAGATAATTATATGTTTATTCATTGAAAATTATAAGTATTAAGGGATAAATTACTAAATTTTCAACCTAGTTTATTTCAAGGGTACTATTTCTCCTTTTTTAAACGGCAACCAAATTTTTTCCCTAAGATTTTCGGAGATCATTCTATCCCAAGGTGGGTAGAACTAGCTAACCTCCCATTTGAGCTTATTCATGACCATTGCCTTGTCAGAATAGGTGACTCACTTGGGGGTTTTGAAGTTTTAGAAGAAAATTTTAGAGATTCTGCAACCATCAGAATGATGGTCAAATTGCCAATCAAAACTGTTAATATTGAGCCTATTAAAATTATAACAAATCATTCTTTGTATCGGATTAAATTGGAACTATTTAAAGGCAGAGTGGTCTCAAGAGAAGTTATCCTTCTAGATCTCATCCTACCCAACCCTAATCCATAAAATAGAAGTCCAACTTTACCCCCTAAGGATAAGATTGTTCTAACTCTCAATCTAGAAGGAGGAGGCTTCACCATAAATACTTTGATGAAGGCTACCACAGATAAATTGGACCTGAGTAGGAATACAATAGATAGGAAGGATAATGAAACCTTAAGTCAGGAATTAGAGGAAGGGGAAATTGCCTACGATGATGGTGGATTATTTGAGACACCCTCACTTGTGGATATAGATCCCCCTATCCCTTCCGTCGAAGAGATTACCCTCATGGATTGGTGCAAGCAGGGTTCTCCTTGGGAGAAATCAAACATGGCATTTAATGGAGGGGATATCGACAAGGCAGATGGCAGGGGTAGCCTGCCTTCTATTTTGAGCGATAAAGCCTGCTCAGTATCACAACTTAGTGACCCCCTAAATATATAAACCAAGGAAACTGAGGAAGAACATTCAAAGAGAATTGAAGTGGAAAATAGGATTATCTTAGATTATGTGGGTAATGAAACAGTTAATGATCTGATGGAAACTTTCATAGACAAAATTGCTGATGAGGAGGAACTAGCATATCAAAAAAGGCTTCTTATGCTAGGGCTCTTGAAGAAAGATATTATGTTGGATATAGTCCAAAAGGTTATGGGGATCATGGAATCAGAAAAGGAACTAGGAAAAGGCAACCTTGGATTAGCCAAAACCATAGAAGATATTGGTTCCCTTGATTGCACCAAAGAATTTAAAAGAAGGGGTAGGAAACCCCTATTGAAATTACTAAATGACGCTCTTCACATTGAATGTTAGGGGCCTAAATGCCCCTAACAAGCATCGAATCATAAAATGCTACTTAACAAAATTTAGCCCAGAATTAATTTTATTACAAGAAACAAAATTAAACAAGGATGATTTAGAAGCATTTAACAAAAAATTAGGGATAAGAGAAGTAGTGGAGATCCTAGCCATGGGGGCGTCTGGATGATTAGCAGTAATCTGGGACCTTAGGGCAGTTTCCTATGAGTCAATACATAAATCTCGCAACTGGTTGTGTGGTAGGATTAATAGTAACAAGAGAAATTTAAAATTCCTCTTGATAAATGTATATGGGCCCATTCAGAACAAGAACAAAGAGAAAACCTGAGCTGAAATTGAGCAATTCCTCACTTTGATGCCAGATCAATTTAGTATTATAGTAGGGGATTTCAATGCCATAGCAGATCCTCTGGAAAAATGTGGGGGCATGAAAAAAGTCTCCCAGGCCACCATAGTTTTAGAGAATGGATAATAAATAGAAATCTAATGGAAATCAAACTGAAATGAACTCCTTTACTTGGAAAAAATGGAGAAAAAGATTCTGCAATATTGCAAAAAAATTGGACAGATTTTTCTTACGGGGAAATTTGGCCAACATTCTAAACTCCTTTGAAGCAAATATCCTGCCAATATCTAGATCAGACCACTTCTCAATGTAGCTCAACATCTTAGAAGTCATCCCTTCTACCCGAAGCCCATTTAGATTAGAGCTAGTGTGGCTAAGAGATGAGAATATCTTAAATTTAATAGAAAAATGGTGGAAGGAAGCCGAGGCAATGGGTTCCAAATCCTTCCATGTAGTTGCCAAATTAAAAATAATATAGCAAAATTTAATAGCGTGGAATAAGAAAATTTTTGGAAATATCTTCAGCAAAAAAATTGAAATAGAAGAAGCTTTAAAGGTGTTGGTGTAAATAATTATTCATCATGGATATTATTACACTTACTTAAGTTTACTTAGGATAATGCATTTCATAGTAGTTTGGATATGAGACACTTGGGTGTTTGTGCCACATTGGGATAGTGTGTGTAGGAGAAATTCCACCTCTTATGGTGTTGATCTTGTTATTACACTATCATATCCACTTATTGTGGAGTGATAATTCCACCTTCGGTGGGTGATCCACCTCATGTGGAATATTATATTATTTCTCCTACCTACCCACACCTATTTCCTACCTACCCTTGTTTCTTATTGAGCCACATGTCATGTTTGTGTGCTCATACATATCCCTAGCCTTGCCTATATAAGCAGGCTCATCTACATTGTATTAAACAATTGTTGATCATTTTCTATTGATGAGAATACAGTTTATTCTTGTCCCATATTGTGTCTCTATCTTGTACATTTCATTGACCTCTTGATCTTGGCAAAATCCAACATGGTATCAGATCTTTTGGAGTCTCATTGATTCATCTTGAAGAGGCATTATTGCGACGTCAAGAGGTAGATCTTAGGAGCAGCATCTTTTGGAGGCGTCCTAGACCAGATCCGACCTCTCCATTGCGTCCAGAAGGCCATTTCCATGAATTTTGGTTATATAGTTGGCCTATTTTGGTGAGAAAATTTTTTTCTCCATTTTTGCCCTATATCGTACGGATTTCGAAAATTTTTTATATTTTTTTTGGAAAAAATTATTTTTCCTTTTTCAGAAAAATTTTTCAAAAAATTGAAAAATCAAAAAAAAAATTGAAAAGATCAAAAAAATTTGAAAAAGCAAAAAAAAGAAATCAAAAAAAAAAAAACGATTTTTTGGGGGGTCTGTAGACCCCCCCCCCCTCGTGCTCCCATAACTTGCAGGTCGCAGGAGCCTCCGTACCTGACAGTGCACGTACCTGTCTGCACCTCTGGCCGTCTCCTCTGCCGCACACGTACCACGTCCCGCACCTCGTTCTGACCGCCATCTCCAATGCCGGCCAGATCCCGCACCTGCACCGCCCAGCACCCGGCGCCACCCCCGCTTCCCGGCAGCTTCCGCCATCCCCGCCTCCTCCCGGTCCACGCCGCATCCGTCCGAGCGGCGCCTCCCGCATCCACGCTCCGGCGCCGCCTGCGTCCTCCCGGACCTCCACCTGCGGCTCCGGCTCCCGCAGCGCCATCTCCGCCGCATCCTCCAGCGCCGCTCCCCGCTTCCGCAAGCTCCCTCAGCTCCCGGGCTGGGTCTTTCTCTCCGGCTGCGCCACCCCCGCCACGCGGACAAAGACTGGATGAACTCGCGTCTGCCACGTGGCAGGCAGCCACGGGCCCACGGGTAAAACCCTGATACAGTCAGCTCTTCCGTATAGTGCCACGCAGGAAGCCGTACGCCACATCAGCCTGCCCAGTCAGTAATATTCCGTACAGTACGGAATACACAGTCAGCACGCCACGCAGTCTGTCCGTACAGTACGGACGTCCAGTCAGCAGGCCAAAGTTTTTGCGATGGTTATACGGCCGTCAAATTTAACCCAGTGAATTGCTGACATCAGCGCCACATCAGCAGGGTTTGAAAATTTTTGGACCCCCTCTCATTTGCATTTTTGATTTTGCAGTCCAACTTCAAATGGCCATAACTTGCTCATTTTTGCTCCTTTTTGGGTGCAATTTTTTTTGAAATGGGCTAGAATTTTGTGCTCTTCGCAGTGGTCAAAGAATTTTTTGATTTTGATACACGGATTTTTCAGAAAATGCAGTTTTTGGTGACTGTCCCTAAGTAATCCCAGTTTTTGCAACTTCAGAGGCTTCGTTTGGGGTCATCCGACCTCCTTTTTAGGTGCCATTTTTTTTGAAAGTGCGTATTTTTTTGTCTACTTTCACATGATGCTATCAGATTGATGTCATTGTAAGTAGAAATTGTACTATCAAATCTTGGTCATTTTTGGCTCTCTTGGTACTTGTATATTTGCTTGAATCTCAGTTAGATTCATTGCACTATTGATTGAAGTCTCTTGTATCTCATTTGGGAAGTTGTAAAATTTGCATCATAAGCCCACTTTGCCTTGTTTTGCAAGTGGCTCATTGTAATCGCACTAAGTATAAAGTGCCAAAATCATCACTTTAGGGGGGTTACTTTGATTGATTGAATTTGGGGGGTGTCTCTTGTGCTTTTGTGCTCTTGTGTTCTTTCCTTTTTGCTGCTATGGGTTCTTCTAAGTTTCCTCTCTTAACTCCACATAATTATGCTACTTGGAAAATTGATGCATGGAGTAAACTTATGGAAAAAGGACTCACTCATTACATTGATGGAACTATTGTTGCTCCAGCTGATCCTAAGGTTGATCCAGTTGGTCACTTAGATTGGCTCACTAAAAATATCATGGCAATTGGTACCTTAAGAAAGTATGTATCAAAGGATCTCATTTTTCATATTGAGAAATGTACTCTAATCAAGGATGCTTGGCAAAAGTTTCAAGACTTGTATGGTCAAGTTGATGAGACTAGGGGATATCAAATTGATAGTGATCTCACCATGGTAGATCCCAAGAACTTTGATACTATACAAGATTATGTCACTAAGGCAAATGAGTTGAGGGCACAACTCAAAGATTGTGGCATTGATAAAAAGGATACTCAATTGATATTCAACTTGATAGGGAAGCTTCCACAAGAATATGCAGCATTTGTTTCTAGTTTCCAAACTCATAGGATGAAAATGGGTTCAAGCTACAAAATGCCTACATTTGATGCTTTCAATGAAATGTTGATGATGGAACAAACTAAGTTGATAAGCATGGGAATTCTTAAGGCTTCTTCTAAGTCTCAAGCATTAGTGGCAAATCAAGGAAACAAAGGAAATCAAGGAAAGGACAACTCAAACAAGAAGAAATGGCAATCAAAGCCTAAAGAAAAAGCACCATCTTCTCCACAACAAGCAGATTCACCAAAGAGAGAGAGACCTACTTGTGCTTATTGTAAAAAAATTGGTCATGAGGAACATCGTTGCCATACTAAGAAGATTGATGAGCTCACACATATCATCAAAAGGCATAACATTGATTTGCCTAAAGTCTACAAGAAGGATGATTCATCAACTTCCACTTCCTCACATTCAAAAGGAAAAGGGCAAGCATTCATGGCTTCTACAAGTGGAAAAACTCACTCTTTTGGAACAAGAAAAGGAAAAGCTCTATGTGCTACTATCAGTCATGATTCAGAGAGATGGCTTCTCTATTCAGGGGCTTCTCATCATATGGCATCTTCACAGTCTATGTTCTCTACATTTGAGCCTTGCACCATGCCACAGATTTTGATGGGCAATCATACATACATGGATGTGATTGGGAAAGGATCTATTGACATTGGGGATAACTCCTTCAATGATGTGTTGTGTGTACCCCACTTGACAAACAATCTCCTTTCTATCTATCAAATCACACATGGCACAACTAAGAGAGTTGTGGAGTTCACACCTGACTCCATTTTTATTAGAGACATGGAGACTAGAGCTATCATTGCGACTGGGGTGGTTGATCATGCATCTCGGTTATACTCCTTTTCAGATTTTGTTGATGATGATGATTTCACATTTGATGATTCTACACATGATGATCACACTTATTATGATGATTCAGATTTTGAGGAGAACTTTGGACACTTGAACATGGGGATTCTCACATGTGACCCCATTCTTGAGTCTTGTATTTCATCTTCTCATATTGATATCACATCACCTATTGCACCTGATGATGCAGATAGTGCGATAGTTTTGCCTTCATGTGATTCAGTGCAGTAGGATATACATTGTCTTCCAGCTTTAGATTCATGGGATGATTACATGACAGATATTGCAGGTTTGTTTGTGGAATCCTACATTGCAGATTTGGGAGACATCATTGATGACATACATCTTCTCTTTGATGAAGATGATCCTTCTTCGATTGTTGTGAGGGCACACTCTGACCCTCTTGTTCATTCTCTACATGATCATTCTTTCGAGGTTGACATGATTGTGGATACTTTTGTTCAACAGTTGGAGGAGGTCTCTTTATGCTTTGAGGAGACACATGAGTCTTTGGATATTGTTCTACATTCATCTTCACTAGATGTTGGAGTTCCTTTTTCAGCAGTGTGGCATAGTTTACCACCTTTGGAAGGGGTATCTTTCAACATCGACATGAGGACACTTGAGCAGTTTTCAGAGATTCCTTTCATCATGAGTTTTCTTCATACATCTTCCCTTCATGATTGGGGAGACTTCATGGATACACCTTTGGTTTTGTTTCTTCCTAAGGGGAGGAATGTTGTTCGACATTCGTGGAGCAGTTTCTTCATACATCGAGCTTCTATCATTGGTGCAGATTCTTCATTGAGGGAGGATCACAGTTTGACTTCTCTTCTTCTCTCATATGGGGGGGACTTTTTCCTCACATGGGGTTTTGTTCCTCACATACTTCTTTGAGAGTTCTCTTGTATAGCTTTCATCTCTCTTTTGGGGGAGGGTTTTTTCCCATTGGGTTTTTCTCTCTTTCCCCACTTTGTAAGAGATTTCATTGCATTGGTTTGCATGCATTTGCATTTGTTCATGGGTACCTAACATGGCCTCGTAGCCGGGACCCATCTTGCATTGCTTAGTTGCATTGTAGACTTAAGTGCATTCCCCTAAGTTGCACTTAAGGGGGGGTGTTGGTGTAAATAATTATTCATCATGGATATTATTACACTTACTTAAGTTTACTTAGGATAATGCATTTCATAGTAGTTTGGATATGAGACACTTGGGTGTTTGTGCCACATTGGGATAGTGTGTGTAGGAGAAATTCCACCTCTTATGGTGTTGATCTTGTTATTACACTATCATATCCACTTATTGTGGAGTGATAATTCCACCTTCGGTGGGTGATCCACCTCATGTGGAATATTATATTATTTCTCCTACCTACCCACACCTATTTCCTACCTACCCTTGTTTCTTATTGAGCCACATGTCATGTTTGTGTGCTCATACATATCCCTAGCCTTGCCTATATAAGCAGGCTCATCTACATTGTATTAAACAATTGTTGATCATTTTCTATTGATGAGAATACAGTTTATTCTTGTCCCATATTGTGTCTCTATCTTGTACATTTCATTGACCTCTTGATCTTGGCAAAATCCAACATGGTATCAGATCTTTTGGAGTCTCATTGATTCATCTTGAAGAGGCATTATTGCGACGTCAAGAGGTAGATCTTAGGAGCAGCATCTTTTGGAGGCGTCCTAGACCAGATCCGACCTCTCCATTGCGTCCAGAAGGCCATTTCCATGAATTTTGGTTATATAGTTGGCCTATTTTGGTGAGAAAATTTTTTTCTCCATTTTTGCCCTATATCGTACGGATTTCGAAAATTTTTTATATTTTTTTTGGAAAAATTTATTTTTCCTTTTTCAGAAAAATTTTTCAAAAAATTGAAAAATCAAAAAAAAAATTGAAAAGATCAAAAAAATTTGAAAAAGCAAAAAAAAGAAATCAAAAAAAAAAAACGATTTTTTGGGGGGTCTGTAGACCCCCCCCCCCTCGTGCTCCCATAACTTGCAGGTCGCAGGAGCCTCCGTACCTGACAGTGCACGTACCTGTCTGCACCTCTGGCCGTCTCCTCTGCCGCACACGTACCACGTCCCGCACCTCGTTCTGACCGCCATCTCCAATGCCGGCCAGATCCCGCACCTGCACCGCCCAGCACCCGGCGCCACCCCCGCTTCCCGGCAGCTTCCGCCATCCCCGCCTCCTCCCGGTCCACGCCGCATCCGTCCGAGCGGCGCCTCCCGCATCCACGCTCCGGCGCCGCCTGCGTCCTCCCGGACCTCCACCTGCGGCTCCGGCTCCCGCAGCGCCATCTCCGCCGCATCCTCCAGCGCCGCTCCCCGCTTCCGCAAGCTCCCTCAGCTCCCGGGCTGGGTCTTTCTCTCCGGCTGCGCCACCCCCGCCACGCGGACAAAGACTGGATGAACTCGCGTCTGCCACGTGGCAGGCAGCCACGGGCCCACGGGTAAAACCCTGATACAGTCAGCTCTTCCGTATAGTGCCACGCAGGAAGCCGTACGCCACATCAGCCTGCCCAGTCAGTAATATTCCGTACAGTACGGAATACACAGTCAGCACGCCACGCAGTCTGTCCGTACAGTACGGACGTCCAGTCAGCAGGCCAAAGTTTTTGCGATGGTTATACGGCCGTCAAATTTAACCCAGTGAATTGCTGACATCAGCGCCACATCAGCAGGGTTTGAAAATTTTTGGACCCCCTCTCATTTGCATTTTTGATTTTGCAGTCCAACTTCAAATGGCCATAACTTGCTCATTTTTGCTCCTTTTTGGGTGCAATTTTTTTTGAAATGGGCTAGAATTTTGTGCTCTTCGCAGTGGTCAAAGAATTTTTTGATTTTGATACACGGATTTTTCAGAAAATGCAGTTTTTGGTGACTGTCCCTAAGTAATCCCAGTTTTTGCAACTTCAGAGGCTTCGTTTGGGGTCATCCGACCTCCTTTTTAGGTGCCATTTTTTTTGAAAGTGCGTATTTTTTTGTCTACTTTCACATGATGCTATCAGATTGATGTCATTGTAAGTAGAAATTGTACTATCAAATCTTGGTCATTTTTGGCTCTCTTGGTACTTGTATATTTGCTTGAATCTCAGTTAGATTCATTGCACTATTGATTGAAGTCTCTTGTATCTCATTTGGGAAGTTGTAAAATTTGCATCATAAGCCCACTTTGCCTTGTTTTGCAAGTGGCTCATTGTAATCGCACTAAGTATAAAGTGCCAAAATCATCACTTTAGGGGGGTTACTTTGATTGATTGAATTTGGGGGGTGTCTCTTGTGCTTTTGTGCTCTTGTGTTCTTTCCTTTTTGCTGCTATGGGTTCTTCTAAGTTTCCTCTCTTAACTCCACATAATTATGCTACTTGGAAAATTGATGCATGGAGTAAACTTATGGAAAAAGGACTCACTCATTACATTGATGGAACTATTGTTGCTCCAGCTGATCCTAAGGTTGATCCAGTTGGTCACTTAGATTGGCTCACTAAAAATATCATGGCAATTGGTACCTTAAGAAAGTATGTATCAAAGGATCTCATTTTTCATATTGAGAAATGTACTCTAATCAAGGATGCTTGGCAAAAGTTTCAAGACTTGTATGGTCAAGTTGATGAGACTAGGGGATATCAAATTGATAGTGATCTCACCATGGTAGATCCCAAGAACTTTGATACTATACAAGATTATGTCACTAAGGCAAATGAGTTGAGGGCACAACTCAAAGATTGTGGCATTGATAAAAAGGATACTCAATTGATATTCAACTTGATAGGGAAGCTTCCACAAGAATATGCAGCATTTGTTTCTAGTTTCCAAACTCATAGGATGAAAATGGGTTCAAGCTACAAAATGCCTACATTTGATGCTTTCAATGAAATGTTGATGATGGAACAAACTAAGTTGATAAGCATGGGAATTCTTAAGGCTTCTTCTAAGTCTCAAGCATTAGTGGCAAATCAAGGAAACAAAGGAAATCAAGGAAAGGACAACTCAAACAAGAAGAAATGGCAATCAAAGCCTAAAGAAAAAGCACCATCTTCTCCACAACAAGCAGATTCACCAAAGAGAGAGAGACCTACTTGTGCTTATTGTAAAAAAATTGGTCATGAGGAACATCGTTGCCATACTAAGAAGATTGATGAGCTCACACATATCATCAAAAGGCATAACATTGATTTGCCTAAAGTCTACAAGAAGGATGATTCATCAACTTCCACTTCCTCACATTCAAAAGGAAAAGGGCAAGCATTCATGGCTTCTACAAGTGGAAAAACTCACTCTTTTGGAACAAGAAAAGGAAAAGCTCTATGTGCTACTATCAGTCATGATTCAGAGAGATGGCTTCTCTATTCAGGGGCTTCTCATCATATGGCATCTTCACAGTCTATGTTCTCTACATTTGAGCCTTGCACCATGCCACAGATTTTGATGGGCAATCATACATACATGGATGTGATTGGGAAAGGATCTATTGACATTGGGGATAACTCCTTCAATGATGTGTTGTGTGTACCCCACTTGACAAACAATCTCCTTTCTATCTATCAAATCACACATGGCACAACTAAGAGAGTTGTGGAGTTCACACCTGACTCCATTTTTATTAGAGACATGGAGACTAGAGCTATCATTGCGACTGGGGTGGTTGATCATGCATCTCGGTTATACTCCTTTTCAGATTTTGTTGATGATGATGATTTCACATTTGATGATTCTACACATGATGATCACACTTATTATGATGATTCAGATTTTGAGGAGAACTTTGGACACTTGAACATGGGGATTCTCACATGTGACCCCATTCTTGAGTCTTGTATTTCATCTTCTCATATTGATATCACATCACCTATTGCACCTGATGATGCAGATAGTGCGATAGTTTTGCCTTCATGTGATTCAGTGCAGTAGGATATACATTGTCTTCCAGCTTTAGATTCATGGGATGATTACATGACAGATATTGCAGGTTTGTTTGTGGAATCCTACATTGCAGATTTGGGAGACATCATTGATGACATACATCTTCTCTTTGATGAAGATGATCCTTCTTCGATTGTTGTGAGGGCACACTCTGACCCTCTTGTTCATTCTCTACATGATCATTCTTTCGAGGTTGACATGATTGTGGATACTTTTGTTCAACAGTTGGAGGAGGTCTCTTTATGCTTTGAGGAGACACATGAGTCTTTGGATATTGTTCTACATTCATCTTCACTAGATGTTGGAGTTCCTTTTTCAGCAGTGTGGCATAGTTTACCACCTTTGGAAGGGGTATCTTTCAACATCGACATGAGGACACTTGAGCAGTTTTCAGAGATTCCTTTCATCATGAGTTTTCTTCATACATCTTCCCTTCATGATTGGGGAGACTTCATGGATACACCTTTGGTTTTGTTTCTTCCTAAGGGGAGGAATGTTGTTCGACATTCGTGGAGCAGTTTCTTCATACATCGAGCTTCTATCATTGGTGCAGATTCTTCATTGAGGGAGGATCACAGTTTGACTTCTCTTCTTCTCTCATATGGGGGGGACTTTTTCCTCACATGGGGTTTTGTTCCTCACATACTTCTTTGAGAGTTCTCTTGTATAGCTTTCATCTCTCTTTTGGGGGAGGGTTTTTTCCCATTGGGTTTTTCTCTCTTTCCCCACTTTGTAAGAGATTTCATTGCATTGGTTTGCATGCATTTGCATTTGTTCATGGGTACCTAACATGGCCTCGTAGCCGGGACCCATCTTGCATTGCTTAGTTGCATTGTAGACTTAAGTGCATTCCCCTAAGTTGCACTTAAGGGGGGGTGTTGGTGTAAATAATTATTCATCATGGATATTATTACACTTACTTAAGTTTACTTAGGATAATGCATTTCATAGTAGTTTGGATATGAGACACTTGGGTGTTTGTGCCACATTGGGATAGTGTGTGTAGGAGAAATTCCACCTCTTATGGTGTTGATCTTGTTATTACACTATCATATCCACTTATTGTGGAGTGATAATTCCACCTTCGGTGGGTGATCCACCTCATGTGGAATATTATATTATTTCTCCTACCTACCCACACCTATTTCCTACCTACCCTTGTTTCTTATTGAGCCACATGTCATGTTTGTGTGCTCATACATATCCCTAGCCTTGCCTATATAAGCAGGCTCATCTACATTGTATTAAACAATTGTTGATCATTTTCTATTGATGAGAATACAGTTTATTCTTGTCCCATATTGTGTCTCTATCTTGTACATTTCATTGACCTCTTGATCTTGGCAAAATCCAACAAAAGGAAATAAATGAAGAGGTTATTAGGAAGGGCATGGACAATTATCTCTACCTTAGAGAAAAATACCTATTAACAGAGTATGAAGAAATTTTGGCTAGAGAAAAAATTTTGTGGAAACAAAAGTCAAGGGAACTCTGGCTAGAATCAAGGGATAGAAATACCAAATTCTTCCACAATAGTACTGAGTAGAAAAGAATAATAAATAAAATCAACATCATTAAGAGTCACTCTAGTAATCTGAGAAACAACCTGGAGGTCATTGCAAAAGAAGCAATTGATTACTTTAACATCATCTATAACAACCTAGAAGGATAAAGATTAGCCTCTAGGAACGAGGGCTGCAAGTGTATCCCAAAGCTAATAAACAAAGAGCAAAATCAGTTTCTAAATGCAAAATTCACTAAGGAGGAGATTCAGAGAGAACTTTTCCAAATGAACTCGGACAAAGCCCATGGTCCCGATGGTTTCCCAGCTTCCTTATACCATCAATGCTAGAACTTCATTGGTGATGAGATCACTGACGTATTAGAAGGAATAAGAAACTCTAGTAAAATTCTAAAGGAGCTAAACAATACATTTATAGCCCTAATACCAAAAAAAGACAAAGCTAAGTGCTTTGAAGACTTTAGACCAATAGCCCTATGTAACACATTATACAAACTACTAACAAAAAAAATTGCAAATAGACTACATAAGTTTCTTCCTCGGTTGATCAGTGAGGAAAAGACTGGGTTTGCACTAGGCCGCTCAATCTATGATAGTATCATCCTTGCCTAAGAAGCAATTCACTCAGTACAGACTAATAAAGAATCAAGTTTGCTAATTAAGTTAGACATCAAAAAAGCCTATGACAAGGTAGATTGGCACTTCTTATGCAAATGCCTTTAAGCCTTTGGCTTTGCCAAACAATGGATCAACCTTATTTACGAATGCATTTCCACACCCAGAATGTCAATTCTTGTAAATGGATCTCCTACAGGTTTTTTGGCTATCTGTAGAGGGTTGAGGCAAGGGGACCCTATATCTCCCTTTCTCCTCATTCTAATGGAAGAATCCTTGGGAAGATTATTTAATAGGGCCAGGGAGGAATCATCTATGTAGGGCATCAAAATTACTCAGGGACTTGAAGCCACAACGCACCAACAATTTGTTGATGACACTATGTTCATTGGACATAGTGATATGCTATAAGCCAAGTCTATCGAGAAAACTCTTGACACCTACTCATTAAATTTTGGCCAAGAAATCAATACCCTGAAATCAAATATATTCTTCTTCAACACAAAAGAAAAACTAGCAAATATAATAAGCAATATCCTCAAATTTAACAAAGGCAACCTACCTTTTAAATACCTAGGTATACCCTTGGATAAGGGTTGTAGATCCTCAAATCTATGGGACCAAACTCTAACAAAAATTATTAAAAGAATAGATACTTGGAAGGGAAGATGGTTGTCCTCAGCGGGCAAGGCAACTATGATAAAATTAGTTTTATCAGCCATGCCCATATACCAACTCTCCTGTATTGACCTACCTATATCAAAAAAGAAGGAACTGAACAAACATCCGAGGACCTTGTTTTGGCAAGGAGATAATGAAAAATTCAGAATGCCCCTGGTAGCATGGGATAAAATCTGTAAACCAAAAGAAAATGGGGGGTTGAGAATAAAAGACATATTTCTCCAAAGTAAAGCTCTAAGGGCAAAGCTAGTATGGAGAATGTATAATAAACCCCATTTAAAGTGTGAGAAATTACTCTATAATAAATACCTCCAAAATTTCTATCTAATCAACATCTTTAGAATCTCTTCCCCTCCTAAGGGATCAAGGATTTGGAATTTCATGATGAACTACAAGGAAATCATATCTAGTAAGTTGACTTGGAATCTAGGAAATGGAGAGAAAGCATTATTTTGGAAGGATTATTGGGAAGGGTACCTTGCTATCAATAGAGAACATAAATTTGATACTGCCATATCAATCCTACAGAGTCGGTGGGGAGAGAAGGTTTTAGACTATATAGAGGAAATCTTGGTTGATTACATTAAAAGATGGAAGTGGAAATCCTTAGGAAACTTAGATCTCCCACCTAATGAGTTAAAAGTTCTAGAAGACACATTGGCTTCAAGAATAATGTCCTTTAGTCAAAAGGAGGATAGTTTAGCATGGAATGTATCTAAGAAAGGTAAATATAGCACTAGAGAAGGATACAATGATCTCATCAGAAAAGGACAAACCAAAGATATAGAGATGAGAAGAGATGAGTTGGGAGATCAGCTGAATCACTCTCTCATCAAATCCGAAAGATTTAAAGATTTTGAGAAGAAAGCACCAATCCACTTGATCATAAGCCTTCGATAGGTCAAGTTTCATCAGGAAAACTTGGTTTTTGGAGACTTCCAAGGAGTGAATAACCTCATGGATTGATATGATGGAATCCAAAATCTTCCTTCTAGGAATGAATTCGGTCTATTGTGGAGAAAAGATATCTAGAAGAATAGAGAACAATCTAAGGGTTAGAACCTTAGATATAATCTTGTACAAGGAATTGTAGAGACTAATCGGTCTGAAAAGCTCCATAGAGTTAGCACCCAAAGTCTTAGGGATAACGACCAAAAACGTGCCATTGATTTCTTTTAAAATCAGCTTAGATCCAAATAATTCTTTGAAATCCTTAACAATGTCCTAGCTAATAATGCACCAAAATGACTCAAAGAATGACATTGGGAAGCCATTTGGGCCAGGGGCTTTATTATCTTCAAAGGAAAAGATAGCTTGCTTGATCTCATCATTAGAAGGGATAGTAGAGAGAAATTTATTTTGGTCTCTCCCAATCATCTTTGGGATAACAACAACGAATAAGTCTTGGGCACTTTTATCCAGATTACAATCTGCCGACAACAAAGACAAGAGGCTAAAAATTAAGATTGATGAGTTGTAATACATATGATGTAAAGAGTTTGTAAAGGCTTAGAAAAATGTGTGAACATGTGCATCCCAATATGGTTCTAGAAGAAACCATGATATGTGAATAACTCCAACCATGCATTCAAATAAACTTTAGCATTGAAAGATTTAGAGCCATACAATTCAATAGCATCCATGGTTTCCCAAATTCCATAGCACATCAAATCACACACAAGCTTCCAAAATTCAATGGACATTATAATGACTTAGCAAAAAGACATTTACAATAGTTCAATGATCTAATGGATGACTATAAAGTAGATCATGAAGATGTACTCATGAGGCTATTTGTTAATACTTAAAGGATGATGCAAGAGAGTTGTTTGCAAACTTATTACCACATTCAATCAGATCTTGGAATGAGTTTTCATTACCCTTCATTGAGAAATTTGGTGAAAGAGTATGTGTTTCTTCAATGCTCAATGATTTCATAAACATCCACATTGGATAGCATGAATTAGTTCTAGCTTTCAACCATAGATTTGCAAACCAACTAAAGAGAATTCCTAAAGATGTAATTCCTAATGATGCTATGGCCTTAGTTGTTTGTTTATGTGCATTTGAGTACAAGAAGATGATCTAAAGGCTAAGAATTGAGAAACCTATTAATTTTCATCAAGTAATTGAGATTGTAATTAATATTGAAAATGTTTCAAAGTATGGAATGGTTAGATGTCTCAAGTCTGAAACTATAGATTATCATAGAGAATTATATGCAACCAAACAAAACAAATAATAAGTTATAAATAATTATCACAATTATTTTCAGGCTACTATCCCAATTTATACATCATTCCATGATGTTGGTTATGTCATTCTAGGCAGTGTAAAGTTTGAGCCAAGGAATGATGCAATTCACATAGATGGAATGAATATGCTTCAACATGCATTTCTACCTCAAGTACATGTCCACAAATTTTCATATGACTAGAGAAGTGCTATGCACACACCTAAAAAATAGTATCTAGGAAAAATGTTCAAATATGTTGCTTAATAGGTTGAAAACAAGTAATTTTTCAGAGGTTCTTGAATGGATTAAATTAGATGAAAATGTTAAGAGTCAAATTACATAAATATCCATCAAATCTTCGCTTGTCAAATTTCAGTCAACAATGAATTAGAGGTAGTTCATGATACTTAGGATGATGCATCGACTTGCAGAACCAATGAGATCATTAGGAGTGATAGTGGTCTTGAAGATAATGATAGAGCTAAAACTAAATTGCAGCCAAATGGTATCTATGACTCAAGTGAAATGTTTAATGATATCAGTTTTAATGCAATGATGCATTCATTATTAAATGAGCAAGAATTGAGCAATATCAATCAGGCCAATAATGATTATAATACCACCAACCTTGCTCATGTGTCTTAATATTATGGTTTGAGTTAAGTTACATTCTTCACTATTGTCCTTAGTAGCTTATATAAGGAAAATTACGAATCATGTGCAACATGTGAAGGTGTCAATGATTTACATAAATATTAACAACTTTATTAGTGATGACTATGAAAGTGCTGATATTTTTCAATTTTCTCATTCTCACAAAGTTGACTATGCTAGTTTTGACTCTATTACTGAAAAAAATTTAATGAGTTACAAATGGAATCATTTACCATTGTCAAGGATCATATTTCAATACACAATTTTTCGACAATGTCTATTCATTAATGATTAACTCAAATGTAATATTTGCATGACGTGCACAAAAATAAGTATGATAGTTTCCTCTTTGATATGCAAACTTATGATGAAATGAGACTTTACAATTTTAGCTTTGCAGATGACTATGAGTGCTTTAAGCTTTTAATTTAAAAAAAAAAGAAGAGATCACTGCATGATGCATGGTAGAGACATAGATGCTGGGCAGTGTTATAAAAAATATAATAATGTATTACTCAATCAATGTAGTATATATACCTCACATGATGATGAAATAAATGACAATATGCATTATTTTATGTCTCATTATGTAAAATATAATGATGGAGGTAACACTAACAATGATATGTTTAGAGAAATGACCAATAATTTCAATTGTAATATGTCAATGATACTCATAGATTGGTCCTAATGAAATCAAATGGAAATAAGATATTTGACACTAGAAGACATAAAATTTTGTTTTTTTGGCAGCCCATGGCCACCATAAAAGGTTTAGATTTCTTTTTATAATGAAATATATAGTGTTGAGTCACCCAATAGAGTAGGCACTCAGTCTACTCTCCAAAGATCTAAATCCATACCACGCCCACACGGGGAATACACCCACAAGCAAGAGCCAATATTGACACCTTTATGATTTTTCAATTTGAAATGCCCTTTTGTCTTTAGCTTGTAGAAATACCCTTAGAAATAGCTATGTCAAACTTGTCTAATTAGCATAATTTTGGAGAGTGATAATATGAAATCTATTGATTATCATAAGCTATCACTTGATGATCATGCTCATGTCACATAAGTGAGTACTATGCCCTTGACTTGTGAGTTTTGGGAAGATTTTGATATCTACACATTGTTGAATATGCGTAGATGCCCATTTTTGATTATTAATATATTGCATCCTATTGATTTTCATGAAATTCCCATTAGTATTCATACTCATGTGCCATACATGAATGCGCCTTTTTTGTTTCATAAGCTCAAGATTTGATTTGAACAGTTTTCAAGGCCCAAAGTTGTTAGGGTTTGGAGAGTTTTGAAGACTTCATTTTGCCATGTCTACCCTAGATCACATCTTTAGTGATTAAAATGTCACACCCTTCTACATATTTTTATTAATCATACTCTCATATCATATGGTAAGTTGTGTGTCTGATTTCATGGTCTTGCGATCACCTTTGATGAGTTTTCTAACATGAATCTAGATGTAACAGAGACTATTTTGGTCCAAAAAATTTGTTAGAAATTAAAATTTGAAGGTGGCCCAATTCATCTTTCAATATATTAGTTTGGTGATTGTTCCAAGATTGATTTGTTTGAAAACAAAAATACTATTTAACAAGCCCACAAGAGGACCCACATAAGTCATGACATTATAAAGTCAGTTAACTTTGACTCTACAAAGTTATTTATGCTTTGATTGGTAATGACTTTACCTCTTCAATCAAACTTTATTTAGCTACCCCCTAGCACAATCTTAGTTATGCCATTCTTTTCGCGAGCCAACATGGAATAAATACTTGATTAAGCAATTATAATGGAATTAAACTTGATTAAGCAATTATAATGGAATTAATAGAATAAATATTTACGTTAAGATCAATTATAGGATGTTATTATATGAAATTAGATGTAAATTGATAAATTGACTATGAAATTAAATAACCTAATAAGAAATATAAAATCAATTGTTAGCAAAATAAATAGAATATCATAACAACATACCTCCATCATATTATCATAAAATCATATATAAAACATTCTCAATATCTTATAAAATCAAGGTTTCCAATACTTATCTTCATATTGAGCACTTGGAGTGGTCATTCTCACTCTAAGTAGATTCTAGTTGGCTTGAGTCCTTTATGGTTATAGCATTCCACAAAGAAAAATGGTTCTTACATAGAACCTATGGTTCTTATATAGAACCTCTCATGCTTTTACATTATGAAAAACATAGCCTTAGCCCCTTCCAAGTCTCACATAAATGACTTATATAACCTTGTAAGGGCACTTTCCAAACCATCACGCCTTTGTTACTCTTTAATAAATATAATTATAACTCTCTTTTAAGAGAGTTTTTCATAAACATTCTTTATTAACCTTTCTTTAAAACAAATGAGTATAATATCCTTTATTTTTAATCTCCCTTTTTAATTCTTAGAGGATTATCAGAGGATTATTTCATCATTTTATCTTCTATTGGAGAAAAGTCACATAATATGGGAGGAGTTAGGGTTTTGCATTGCCTAGCGATGTGGTGCTTGTAATGGGGTGGAGCTCACTAAATGCCATTCCTGTAGAGGAGAGAGCATTGCCAACAATGCTAAGGGAGCGGGACAGAACATGTGCCTTTCCCCGCTTGATGTCTTTCGTGGTCTTATGGTTGCGCTCATGATATTAGTTGATGATGTTGGTGGGATTGTGCCTACTATTACTTACTCTCCTTAAAATGTTGTTACATTGACTTTGTGATACCAGTTTTTCTCTTCATCATTGGTGTTTCTATTGCACTTGTCTATATGCAATTAGGATGAATTTACAAGGACTTGAGGCCGGTGACTGTTGGGCTCACTAATTTACATAGAGAACTACGGCCTCGTATTATATGTAGAGTCGTCAAAGGTGTTGAGAATTATTTATCCCTTGAAATAGAAATAATTTTTTGAGTTGAGATGTCTTCTTTGCAGAAACAGTACTATAAACAAGTTTTGGAGTGGCCTGTAGTTTCCCTTGATTGCCATTTATCCTATCAAGGCTATTTTCCTCAATTACTCTCAAAATAATTCCAATCATTTGGTAAAACAGGTGGATTTTGCATGGAAATGGTTTTTGCTTCTTTGGCCCTACTTTATGCATTTTTTCTCTTTTTTGCCTGATTTCTCAAGCTCAAACTAATGTGGTCAATGGCTTATGTGTATCACCATTCTCATTTGTTCATCGACTATAGGAGAGATAATCAATTGAATCTAGCTTTTAGGTAGTTGAAGACATGCTAAATCTGTTCTGCAGTTGAAACTTTAACAACAAGGGAATCGAAATGGGAAAAGCTGATAGAATTTTGTCTAAATTATTAGGTTGAAGTTTTTAGGAGTTCATTCTTGTACAAACATGTAGATCTGCATTTTACGAAAGTTTCAAATGAGCAAGCAAATGTGATAGAGGGTTTTATGTTTACCTAACATTTGCATTTGAAGATAGATCTTAGTGTTGCAGGACGCTATGATCTATCTATCATTTAATGTGATTTGAAATAATTGAATGTCTTCCTTAACGCATGCTACAATATTAAACTTTCAGATTTTAGTCTTGCAGTAATAATTGGAGGAGTTGCGGACAGTGATCTGTCATTGTTTGTTTTTATCCGTTTTTAGTCTTGCAGTAATAATTGGAGGAGTTGCAGACAGTGATCTCCAACTCTTCGTCACTATCAACCTAAACTTCATGGTCTAGGTAAATAAATCTTCAACTCAGAGCAGGATCAACCCAAACTCCTCATTTCTGCATTAATACATTACCATCCAACACACAATTGTCCATTAATAGTTGTATTCGAAATGAGTTTTAGGGGGAGGGGACGAGGAGGTGGGTGTGGGCGATCTAGGGTTTCAACTGGGGAAGATTTAGGAGAGGGAGGTGAGGACGGGGATGCAAGATGATGATGTGGACTTCTCTTCCTTGGCTGGTGCAGCAATTTTTCTCTGTCTGGTTGTTTCTGGGGTCGGCTTTTGTTCCACTCCCCTTTGTCTCTACGTTGTTGTTCTTTCCTCTATAGCTGGCTTCTGCGGGAGTTGTTTTTCATGGTGACGACTCAATGGAGGGTCTGTGGTGTGCCGATTCTTTTTTGGTTCGTTTTTAGAGCTATCTCAACTTTTGGGTTCGATGGTTCTGGCCTTTTCTTTGATTGGTTCATCAGTAATTCTCCTTATTTAAGTCTTCTCACCAGGAGGGCCTTGCCTTGATTCTCTTCGGTGATGTTTGGGGTCTTATTTGTTCTTCCTTTTTGGTTTGTGTCCACTATTTTGTGCAAAGGGCGTTCTCTGGTTCTATTTGGTTCCCTTTGTCTCTGGGTTGTTTCTGGAGGATGGGGATTGTTCCTTTATGGTTATTTCTTGTAACCCCTTCCTGGCTCATTGGTTTGGGCATTGTTGGTCTTTCTTAATTTTCTTCCTGGGTTTTGGTTCTTGAGCTTTATTTTTTTTTTTTTTTTTTTTTTTGCATGTTTTCGCTTTTCTAGTCTTTTCTATTGAGGTGGTCCTATTTTTTATTGAAGGGGAGATGGATGTGGCTGGATTTGTCCTTTTTCCTTTTGAGTTGGATATGGATGCTTTTAAATTTCTAGTGCTCAGTCTCTTGGTTGTTATTTTTAATGTCGTGCACTACTGTTGAAGATGGAAAGTACTAGTGAGGGGTTGTTGATGCCCTATTTTTCAACTATTGGAGAGAAAAGAACGGTCTGCTATAAGGGTTCCTCTCAAAAACCCATTGCTGGTTGTGGGAGCCTTATAACACCCATTCTTACTGATTGTGGGAGCCTTATAAAACCCAATCTCAAGGTTGAGGGAGCTTGGAAAATTCTTATGTATTTTCTTCTTTTCAGGGCCAAGCTGGATGCTGGCAATTTTAAGGGCCCAGTTTGGCCAGTCTTTGTTTTTGGTTAGGATCGGGTTTTGTAACTTTGATCTATATTTCTACAACGTCCTTTTGTTGGTTCCGGATCGGATCTGTCAAAAATCCAAGGGTTTTAGGTCCCTTCAAAACCTGTCGTAAGGTTCCGGTCCTATCAAAACCTATTTATCCTAATAAAAAACTGTCCAATTTTAGTTTGTGGATTCAACTATCCATAGACCAACAACTCAGCAATTTTGTGGATTCAACAATCCACAAACCAACATAGTACTGCATGCCCCCTCTTTTTCTGAATGATGGCACTGTTATAGAAACAAAGATTAATCACAAAATAACAACATGGAAACATTTATTTCGGCCAAAAGACAGCTGCTACTAATAATTATGAAATCATGTAAATAAAATAATTATCCCTAAATAGTTCTACAATATAACATAACAAAATACCTCTGAAATAAATCTGTCAAATTTGTCACTCTCACATTTTTTAATATATGTTTCAAAGCATCCATTGTAATCCTATTATTTTATTCATTTAAAACATAAAATGTTGCAAACCAAATTCGGACTAGCTCACATCAGTTTAACCAAGTTTCAAATAAAAACATTCCATAATAAAAGTAAATAGTAGATGTGCGAGTGAATAGAGGAACAGAGGTTCCATTTAGTCTAATGCCCAGCTGATCTCTTCCCTGACTGCTGTCTCTTCCTCCTTGCTAAAATCATTCTCTTTCCTGAAAATACGACGCATCTCTTCAATACTTTTGTCTTTAAAACATTTCCAACAGCCTTACACAATAAATCGAATAGCCCTTTGATATCCAGAAAATCCGCAGCCCTTATAATATGATAAGCAATTGCCTGGTTTTCGTCAGCAGCCACAACATTTTTGGCGAAGTCCATATCCCATATCTTCACATTCTCTTCTGATATACTATTCGATTTTGCATTTGCATGGTATTCACAATAATCTATTACCTTCTCCAAAATTTTACCCCTTTTGATGTATGGGAATCTGCTCTCCAGCGTCTTGCATGGTATCCAGGAAACAGTAAATATTAGAACCTGGTCTCCAGCGTCTTGCATAAATTTCTTTATGACCTCTGATTCCATTGCAACCGTTTTCTCCACTTGGAAATCCTCAAACACTTCGCCTTCTCCCGGCAGACTCAATGTTACGGTACTTGTTGCACTTTTATCCTCCATAGATAGATTGCAGCTATTCAACAGAAGATAATCAGAGGGCAAAATAGGAACCAAAAGAATGGAATTATGAACAAATAATATATAAATTTGTTTTCCTTAGAATTCATTCTTTTTACTTGATTGTCTATTTTGATATTACTAATATAGGTAGCTAGAAGAGAACCTTCAACAAACATGAGAAATAATTAGAAGACATTGATTTATTCTATTTTTTTGGTTGGTTTTGATTTTTTTAATAATTAAAATAAATCTTTATATTCTAGGATTATCTAAATTTATATGTGATAATTTCCTTATTTCTTAAACCAGCTTAAATCTTATTTTGATTAGGGTAAAGTAAGTTTTGAAGGGACCCCAAATCCTTTATAACAGAAAGCTTAAACCTTGTTAAGATTGGTAAAAAGTTTGATATATAATCTACATATTTTGTGTCATTTATTTTATTGACTAGTTTCCTTAATCCTTCTCTTTTATACAATTGTTTGTACTACCAATATAGAAACTATTTATGATCTAAAACTTCATAATCTAATACATTTTTACCTCTAAGGAAAGAAATATTTGAGATTTCAAGCCTCCAAATTCAATGTAATCCTAATACACAATGAGAAAAATGTTGATGCGTGATCTACTACAAAATTTTAAGTTTACATAATTTTTCAAACGTAATCAGTAAATAACCAATATTCTCTATTATTTTTCTAAAATTCACATAGAAGACCACAACATGAATATACAATATAAAATTTGTACCTTTCAATTCTACTTTTGATTGCTTCTCCTTTCTCCTTACCTTCTTCTCTTTCTTTATTTTTACATTTGTATAATTGTATTATATTTATATGTATTAGGGTTATCTAAACTTATATGTGGGCTATTATTATATTTCATTTTTTAAAATTATGAAGGTTATTATTTTCATTTTTCTAACCTAAATCTACTTAATTTTTCAAATGTAATCATTAAAATAAAAAACCAAAATTCTCTATTATTTTTCTAGACTTGGCATAGAACACAACAACATGAAGATACAATAATAAATTTGTACCTTTCAATTCTACTTTTCATTGCATCTCCTTTCTTCGTACCTTCTTTTCTTGCTTTGTTTATGTATTTGTATAATTATATTATATTTATATGTATTAGGGTTATCTAAACTTACATGTCGGCTATTATTATATTTCATCTTATTTTTTATTATGAAGGTTATTATAGTGTCTCTCATGTAACTAAATCATATATAAAATATAGCTCAAATGGATAGCATAGGTGTCTAAGGACTTTGGGTTGGCTAGTAAATCATTGTAGGGATACCTCTAGAGAAAAATTAAATGAAACATAAAACATATGTAAAATTAAATTATATTTTCTATTTTATCAAATCTGGGCATATCTTAGAATGGTAGAAAGAGGGGGAGTGTAATGACATGGAAATTTTAATAGAAAACTCTTATCTTCCATCTTAAACAATAGATAAAATTTAATATTCATCTAAAAATAATTTATGGTAAACTATTTTATTTATTGAAGACCTATGTAATTTTTTAATACATAAGTTTTTATTTTTATTTAAAAGAAAAAGTTAATTTTATTTTTTCTCTCTCTTCTTTTAGGAAACCTTTAGATTATGAATAGTTATGAATACAAGAATTTAAGTTGAATATTATCCAAAAAATACTATCAATAGTTGATCACTTTAAAAAGTATAAAAATATAATAGTACATTTTTCCTTAACTCACCTTCCACCTTAGTTAGAGTTAGTATGGAATGCACCCTTGATCAAATTTATTACCTCTCTTAAATTCTTGCTCGCTAATTGTGATAGACCAAAATGTGGGTTATTGACCAAAACCAAAATAACCTTCATATATGATTGAGGATTTATAGTAAAAAATAAGGCTGCAAGACTATTGTATTCCATGCAAATGACAAAAAAATATATGCATAAAATATAGCATAAATCAAATCAAATATATGGAAACCTCAAAAATCTCAAATGAAGTATTGATGTTAATAGATTGTTGATAGAGTCGATGTGGTTTCTCATAGATCCAATAGTATGATGATAAAATGAATAGCATAACAATAGCATAATATTCAATCCCCTAAATTGGATGAGAATCCTTTTTAAGTAGAATTTTTAATAAGAGGACCAATTGAACGGATTAAGAGGTTTAATAGATGGATAAGATTAAATGATTAGGGTTTTGGATTAAAGTTGTAGTCATGTGACAAGTGTCACATGAGGGATAGGATCTAGGGCTTGAGATAAGGTTAAGGGAACATCCTTATGGCAATGACTAGGATTAAGAGGTTAAGTCAAGATGGATGGATAGTATTTGAAGCTAAGTTTACTTTTAGGTATGTGTCTAGGTTCAACGAATTGGTGACAAGGCTTAAGGGAGATATTTAAGGGGGACACTTGTCACATGACTACAAATTTACATTCTCCTTGATTTGAGGTAGACCTGTGACCCTATATACAAATTCTCTTACAATATCCCTTAGATCTATATCTCTCTTTTAGTTTTCCAGTTACAAATCTTACACCTGCATTATGTTGGTTGTTCATCATTATTTGGGACTGGTTCAATGAATGGGTACTTTGCTACCCAATCAATCTTAAAACTCCTTGTCATCTCCCACACTTGCCCCAGTTTTACTTTCCTTTTTCTTTTCTTCCTACCAACATCATCTTCAGTACTAGCATTTGCATCTGAGTGAATTATCTCATTGTGTGTATCCCTTAGAACATCTTCTGCCATGTTGGCATTGTCATCTTCATTTGATGCATTTAACTCAATGACAATCCCACCTTGTGGTGGTGGTGAGATACTGTGAATGGCTTTTGCAACTACAGAAGTTGATGGACCAGAAACTTTACCAATTCCAAAGAAAGACTTTATGGTAGTAACTTTAAGTTTAAGTTTTGGGTGTTTTGATGGCCTCCCTAAGGAGTCTTACCCTTGTCTGACATCTCAATCCCTTCACTACCCTGAGGAGTCTCACCCATGTCTGACTGTGACATATTGAGTCTTGACCTCTCACTACAAATTAAAAGTTAAAACTAATACTATCAAATATGAAGAAATGGTTACTCAGCTTTATGCCTTCTCAATTATCTGAATTAGGAATCAGGAATGCCTGGGCCTGTGTTGCAGGATTGTAACTCTGGCCCTCTGCTCTACAATTAACTTTGACGTTCCAACTCAAATTGCAAAATGTGAATTGAGAGCTCCCAAATTTACTAATCAGACACAAGAAAATTGTAAAAAAGAGTGTATTTATATCAATCCATGATTGCATTTTTGGCGAATTGTGCGAGCGTTTCAAAATGCATCTTGATTTAAACAGGGCAAAATGGGTCCTCGAATGCTTATAATGTTTTAATTGATATTGGCGAATTCGGTCGATGCGTGCAATAAACATTTAATTTACCATTGGTGAATTAGTTCTTGGGTATATGGTCGTTTTACTATTTTTGGTGAATAATGGAGGTGATCTAATACCCACGTCCGAGTGATTCTAGGCAAATATTATGGGCATGCACGTTGAATGGTATGTGGTCAATGGTGAAGCAAGAATAGAGTGTACCATTAACCCCGAAATTCTAGGCGATTTGACCACTCTGTCACCCCAGACTATTCGCCATTTCCTCCAAAAAAAAATGTGAAATTCAATAATTAGGGAAGATTCGCCACTAAAAATCTCTTTGACCATAACCCTGAATTGTAAACCAAATTGAAACCTAACCCTACATGAAAGTGAACACAAATAATAAATTTTAACATAACTTAATTTAAATAAAATAATAACTTAATTTATTTAATTTTAAAACTTAATTCAATAACTTAATTTAATAAATTAACTAATGAAATTTGAATTTAAAATTTTCTTTAATTAAAAAATTAGATTTATTAAATTTAAAACATTATTTAATATTTAATTTTTGTAAATAATTAATAAAAACTATTAAAGATAAATTAATAAATGTTTATTAATTTTGTTTCTTGCATGTTTTTTTTTTTTTCAATAAAAGTGGATTATTCCACTAAACTTTTTTATTAATATTTTTTTACACAGGATTCAAAGAGCATACTAGAGGAAAGAACCTTGGGAAGAAAACCTTTGGTCACAGCTCATAAAATGAACCTATAGTATCTAGTAGATCAGTTTATAGACCTCGTGCAAAACCACATACAAAATATGGTCACAACACATATAATATCAGTTTTACATAGAGACAATATAATTTTCAAATGTAGACTCCACAGTTGCTCTCAATGGAAGAAGACAAAATTTTCCAAAGCCCTGTGCCAAATCCCATGAGCCAAAAACCTTCCTACCAAAAAAGAAAGTATAAAAAAACCTTTGGAAAAACACTATTGTATCAAATACCATGGGCTCAAACTCTCCTCCAGACAATGAACATGAATACTTGAAATGAAAGGGGAAAGTGGGAATAATTATCATCATAAAATTTTACATCAACATTACTCAAGAAAATCACATAACTATTGTTGCAAACCTTCCCATACCCTAGAAGGAATTTCCTCAAAACCCACCTCTCGCTGATTAGCATTGCTATCAATGGCTAAATTTTCCAAATAATCTGCAATCTTATTAACTTCTCTGTAACAATGGGATAACAAGAAAGATTCAAACAATTCTTATTTTTGTAAAATTAGATCAAGTATATATTGCAAATTCTAACAATTTGATTTCTTTTTCATAACACATTGAATAATCACCATAGAATCACCTTCAATTATTAAGTCCTTAATTCCCAAAGAGACTACTATATCCAATCCAAAAGACAAAGCATGAAATTTTGCATAATTCTTAGTTTTAAAACAAATAGCATGACACTTAGCTCGAATAAAATTTGCATTGTGATCATGAATTACCATGCCTACCCAAGCCAGCCCAGGGTTACAATGAGAGGCCCCATCAAAATTCAGTTTAAAGTGCCCCTACAGAGGAGGTTTCCATCTAGCAGAGCATCTCTTACCTATTGTATCATTCTTTTTTAAAATTAAACCATGAGAGGGTAAAACTGATAAAATCTTCCAAGCTCTCGTAACTCTACTATCCCAGTGCAAAAAATAAGTAATATTGTGCAAATTCTTATAAATAAATGACAACGCAACCTCAAAGATTGAAGACTGAATTTTTAATATAACCTCAGACATAGGAGAACTTGTTTTTTAAAATATCCTATTTTTTCAGTCTAGCCAAATATTCCAAATCACAATAGATGGAGATATGATCCAAAGGCATGCATAAAAAGATGAGGCAAACATAAAGCGCCAAGATCTAAAATGGGAAATGAGATCCTTACCAATAACAAAGGATATATTTAACTTCTCAAACAACCATTGCCAATATTCATAAGCATAATCACAATGTAGGAACAAGTGTGAAGAAGATTCCAATTTTTTGTTACAAAGGACACAATGACAAACAACAATAATACCAAGCCTATCAAGTCTCATACCTGAACTCCCAACCAAGCAAAGGCTCCAGCTTTAGGAAGACAAGCTGAATGCCAAAACAACTTATAAGGCCAAGATGATAAATCTTTACCAACCATAAGAGAGTTGCAACCATCTTTAACAATGTACTTACTAGAAATATTCTTTGTCCAAATAAGTTCATCCTCAAAATTAGAAAGAAATACAATTCTATCCCCCAAAATCTTCTCAAAATATAATTTCATTGTTTGATCAACATTTAAGAAATCAATCGACTTCCATCTAGCTAGCTTAAGGGGTCCACTAGTCACAATTTCAAAATAATCTACTACAAGAACACCCCAAAGGGAGGAAAGAATAGTGATCAGAGGAGACCAATCCCTAATATTCACCAAAGGTGTGTATCCATTCCATACTTCATCCCAAAATCTGACCTTTCTACCATTGTGAACAATACATGAGAGATGAGGCAAAATAACTGATCTACATTTACAAAGGAAATTCCAAATGGCAAAACTTGAAGGAAAATTTGAAACTTTAAAAATGTACTCTCTCGGTCCATTATTTAAATATTTGGCAAACATAATCGGTGCCCATAAGGAGCTAGGCTTGTCATATAAATTCCAAACCAACTTAGCACCTAAGGCTAAATTCTAATTCTCTAGACTCCGAATTCCCGCTCCCCCAAGTTCCTTAGGCAAACATACCTTATCCCACGCAACTAAAGGGAATTTTTTCTTGCGATCTTTATTATTGTTCCAAAGAAAATCTCTAAGGGTATCTTGTAAACTAACAATAACTACTTTTGGAGACTTCAAAATGGACATGAGATATATGGGAACAACATTCAAAATAGACTTGATGAGAACAATTTTACCCGCCAAAGTTAACCATCTATGGTTCCATTAGAGAATTCTTTTAGAAATGATCAAAATAATCTTATCCCAAAAACCAATCTTATCCTGTTTAACAAAGAAAGGAATACCAAGGTAACTACATGGAAGATTTATAGTCTCAAATCCCCAAAAGGATTGCGACCTATGCTGAACTAGTTGTGATGTATTAAGGAAGAAATTTTTTGATTTATCACCATTCACTTTCTAACCAGAAAATGATGCATAATTTTGTATTATTCCTTTAAGCACTTTTGCCTCAACTAACGAAGCATGTCCAAATAACAGAGTATCATCTGCAAAGAGACAATGAGAAATACTTTGGGAAATATTATGAATCCTTATACCTTTCCAAAGCCCCCCACTTTAGCAGCCCTAATAGCCCAACTAAAGGTTTCACCTAGGAGAATAAACAAAATGGGAGAAAGGGGATCTCCCTGTGTCAAACCCCTGGTGGAAGTGAAAAAACTACAAGGAGAACCATTAATTAAAATTGATTATCTTGCAGAAGAAATACATGCATGAATCCATTTGACCTAGGCTTTGGAAAAACCTATATTCTCAAGAATAGCACATAAAGCCCCCCACTCTACCCTATCATAAGCCTTCATCATGTCTAGTTTAAGTATCATGGATGGGGTTCTTTGTGTGGAAGTAGAATGAAGCACCTCATGTGCTACTATTGCACCCTCTATCATCTCCCTTCTAGGAATAAAACAACCTGGCTCCAATGAAATGATCCTAGGTAGAATTTTTGCCAACCTAAGGGAAATTGCCTTCGTAAATATCTTATACAAAGTGTTACATAAAGTCTTAGTATCCTCTTTTTTAGGAATAATTGCAATCATTGTAGTATTAACTTCTTTTAAAACAGACCTATTTCTCCTAGCTTCCTCGAGAGCCAATAAAACATCATTTCCCACAAAATCCCAACATTTCTGAAAAAATAAAGGAGTAAAACCATCTGGTCCTAGAGCTTTATTTGGATTCATGGCAAAGACAACACTCTTAACTTCTTCTAAGGAAAAGAGAGACATCAACATACTAAAGGAGGAATATTAGATATAATATTATTGTTGAGATTTCCATTTTCTGAAGATAATAATGACTTAAAAAACCTAATTGCCTTTGAAGCAATATCCTCTGGATCTGTCAATAAATTCCCATTCTGACACTGAATACAAGATATCCTATTCTTACATATTTTAATCTTATTTGAAGAATGAAATTTTTTTGTGTTCTTATCACCATCTAAAAGCCATAACTCTCTAGATTTTTGTCTCCAATAGATTTCCTCTCTAGCTAAAACCTCCTCAAGCTGTAAGTTTAGTGACTTCCATTCATCAAAAACTTCTGGTACCATACCATGTTGAAGCACATGAGTATTAAGAAACTCAATCATATCTTGAATCCTTTGTTTCTCCTGAAAAATGTTCTTAAAATGCGAGATATTCCATTCCCTAATATACAATTTCAAATAACTTAACTTCTTAGAAATCTAAAGCATACAGGTCCCAAAATAAAAAGGAGCAGAATTCCACCATTTCATAAGTAGAGGCAAAAAGGAAGAATCCCTAAACCACATGGGCTCAAATTTAAATGGAGACTTAAAAGAAGCCCTATCTTCAATAACTGAGAGGGAAATTGGAAAATGATCAGAACCCAAGACCGGTAGAATAGAGGAAAAGAATTCAAAATCTGAATCAATCCAATTCTCAGATTACAAAAACTGATCTAATCTCTCGGCAATCTAAGAAAAATACCTTCTCATGTTTGTCCATGTGAAAACCCCATTTTGAGACTTACAATAAAAAAGGCTCATATCATAAATGAAATCCCCAAAGTCATCCATAGTCTTTTTTATTAGGGTAAACACCTCCTCTTTTCTCATCTAAATTAGTGATAGCATTAAAATCACCCCCAAAGATAATAAAGGAACCATGTCTTAAGGGAGAATAAATCCTCTTTAATTCACCCCATAACTTACTATTCCCTTGAATTCTTGACGGAGCATAAATATTAGAAACACAGAATTTAAGCTTCGAAATATTGCTTATAACTAAAGTCAATATCTAATTTGTAGTAGATGCCACTAATTGTAACTCAATATTATAATTATTCCACAGTAGTGCCAAACCTCCTAAAGCACCACAAGAAGGAGAAGAAAGAAAATTCCACCTTCTCCAAGATGAAAAAACCAAATCAGCAGACTCCTTTGACAACTTTGTTTCTTGCAACATAGAAATATCACACTTAAATAAGTCCATCTGGGACTTAATTAAGCATCTCCGGTTGGGGGCATTTAAGCCCCTAACATTCCAAGAAATAATTCTCATTTTCCTCGAGTGGAGGCCGAAGCTCTCCTCTTCCCATTAGTCAGAGAATTTTTGCTTTCCCCAAAGCAACCTTGCAAATTACGTTTCACAGCCCCTGACCTTGTCACAGGAGGACTAGTCATAGATCTTTTACTCCTCTTTCTTTTTACACTTATAGGAGTTAGGCATGTTTTCTTAGGCCTACCAAGAGAGACTGAATGCTTCCCTTGCCCACTAGCAGGAGAAAGGGACAAAGTGTGATCATTTGGTTTCCCAGAACTATGACACAATGGATTATTTTCAAGATTAATGTGACCTATTTCTACCAATTTATGCGAAGAGACATTTCCACATCCTTCAACCAAAGGTCCCGCGGACAAACTATCTTTATTAAGGGATTTAGTGATAGAGCCAACAACCTGCTAGTTTTTCTTAAAATCCATAAGTAACGGAGCATCCAAAAGTAAAGGAGACTTAAGAAGCTCCATATCTAATTTCTCAATTGATTGGCACCAAATACCATCACGAGACTTGATATTACAAGTATGGGGGCAAACATTTTTAGGGTTAATAAGAACACAAATTTTTACCAGAACCTCCCCCTCCACAAAGTCCATTTTAGATGCTAAAAAAGTTCCAATAGTATTTCCAATTTGCTCAAGAATATCTGGATCCATTGAGTCAAAAGGAATTTTGGGTAAACCAAACCAGAAAGGAATAATTTTTGAACTAGACCAAGTAGGAACAAAAAAAGGTTTCCAAGCTGCAATTGAAATTAAATGTTTTCCAAACCAATGATGTGAAGTTCTTAATACCTCATCTCTGAAAGGAGAATCAAAGACAATAATAAATGCATTTGCAGACAATAATTAAAAATAATGCATATCCCCCCATCTTTTCTACAATTTATGATAAAGCTTTAACAAACTAATTTGATCACACCGAATTTCCCCAGAAATAGCATTTGAATGCAAAAAATTCGCTATCTGATCGACATAGGAACCCAGAATATCAATACAAGGGATAGGAGCCCAAACCTATGATGAAGAAACCCCCAACAGAATAGGATTAGTAGGTATCTTAGTTACCTTTTCTAGACTAGCTTCCTTGAGGTTCACATTTACCTTATTTCCCACCTACTATGAAGAAATAGAAACCCTAGCCACAGTCTCCTTATTTGCCAAGCCAATGACCCTAGCAAACGTTCACTAATTTCCCAGATCCAAAGACCATTTCCCCGAAAAACCCTTCAATTGCTTCTTCGAATTCCCTTGATTCTCACCATTATTAAAATTCCCTCGAGTGAATCTCCTTCCATTGTTATTCTGCCTCCATGCCACACTACTTCTATTGTGAAAGAAGCCTTGAAAGTATTTTGAAACTGGTCGAAAAACCTTGTTATTTCTACTCCGGTTTACCTGTATTGCCATGTCCTTGCATCTATTGTTTGTGTAGACCCACTACGGAACATGAGGTGGGTCTTCCCAACCCACATCCGCCCATGACCCCAAATGTTTTCTATCAGTCATGACTATATTCATTTTCTGAAATTTGTAACCCTAAATATTTGTTATTGTTGCAGGAAGGAAACACAGGAGATTCAGAAATAAGCGAGCTGGGAAGGCGAGGGCTATGACCAAGTATCCATGTACTCTACTATTCATCTTTGTATTACAAGGAGTGAGAAAGGAATCTCAAGTCCACTACAACGGAAAAGATAATGCAACTTTCATCCACTTTGTTCTTTTCCATGTCCAGCAAATTATCATCTGACCCCTCGATCAAAAAAATAAAAATGGCTCTACCAATTCGCACAACTTTGCAGAATCTAGGGCACAATGAAGTTGGATCACAAAATTAAAATCAACAAAAGTAAATCCCCATGCTCTGATCCATGACCAAGCCATAAGGAAATCATTGTCATAGATGTCACTAGTGGGTTCCAAAACTATTTTGGTGCCAAACCCTAACTGTCAAATATTCACTCCGTTGAACTCCTTGGAATAGCCTGGCAGACGGTTCTATTCATTCTCCTATGGCTGAGCTTAAACTTTATAGCGGCAAAGACTTTTTCAATTTCACCAATTCTTGTGATGCATTACAAGGTGAAGATGCTCAGATCTATTGAAATAATTGAACATCTATTAGAATGGTCAAAATAGTTCTTCCTTCCCCTGCTAATAAATATAATCTGAGATGGTGGTAAAATGATGATGCACTCGGTATAATTGATTCACTCGATCAACCTAATTGCTTGTCTGATATACTTGATTATGTTGGTAATTCTACCATTTCTTACATGTTGCTACTAGTTTACATATATTAAATTATATGCATAAAGTAAGCCAAGAGATATGGAGACTTTATTTTTTTATTTATTCCACTTAAATAATATAGCTTTTATTTATCAAAAAAAATTAAAGCCTTGATATCTCTAGTAAATTTATTTATAGCTAGTTTATTCGCTAAAGAGCTATTTTATAGCTAGTAAATTTATTTTAAAGATTTTATTTCATTTTATTTAGTGTTTTAGTTCAATTGGTTGAGCACAATTGGTGAGGTGAGGAAATGGTATGTACCTTGATTGCCCAATATACATAATAAATCATTTGAATTTAATAACTAATTATTAATTAATAATTGATTACTATTATTAATTATTTATTTTATAATATTATTATTGATTGCTTATTAATAATATTAATTATCTTCAAAATATTATTATTTAAAAAGATACAATTTTAAAATGGCTCTGCAAAATTTCGCCCAAACCATGACAAGTGGTAAGAAGTATCCTGCGATCAAGATATCACATCCAACTGTGAAAACCACCCTTCGCCCTAAAAATATACAAGGGTCTAAGAGGATATCCCCATGGCAAGCTACCTCATTTTCTCAAAATGCCCACAAAACGAAGGTGGGTTCAATGAACAGATTTGAAGCCCTTTCATCTATGCAATCATGCACTACAGGCATAAATTCAATCCCATTAACTCAGGATAAAATTTGCAAGAATGCGGCTAGGGTTCCAGGTGGCCTCCCAATCAGCCAAAATAAATCTAAATTTACAAATAACAAGGTAATCTCTGCATCTGCGGCAGTAGATACTAATTGGTCGGGGAAATAAAGGAACCTTAGATCAGCACTGGAAAACCACAAGGACCAATCAGCAAGGAAGGACAATTGGTGGCCATCATAAGAACCAACTCCATTTACTACAGATTCTATTGCCATAGGTGAAAATAGGGTTAAACTTGGGGAAAAAAGGCCTCATGGGGAGTCTTTTCCAAAACCATTAGGAGCCCTTCCTTAGGCTTTTAAGTCAGCAAAAAAGTCTCAAAATCATATTAGCAAGAAGAAAGTCAATTCCCGTATCAGCTCTTGTCAGAACACAATTATCATAAGTAACCAGTACACAAACGATACCTGGGAGGATTACAAGAGACATGGTCTCTTTGGGAAATGGTTTGGTTTTGGCACCTCCACCAAGGATATTATCCAGTGGTTGATCTCCACAACCAATGGGAAGGTAAGTATCACAACCTTAGAAGATAATTATATGTTTACTCGTTGTCATTCATTAGTATTAAGAGATAAATTACTAAATTTTCAACCTAGTTTATTTCAAAATTATTGTTTCTCCTTTTCTAAATGGCAACCAAATATTTGCCCTAAGATTTTCAGAGATAATTTTGTCCCAAGTTGGGTAGAACTACCTAACCTCCCAGTTGAGCTTATTCACGATCATTTCCTTGTCAGAATAGGTGACTCAGTTGGGGCTTTTGAAGTTTTAGAGGAAAATTTTAGAGATTTTGTAACCATCAGGATGATGGTCAAATTGCCAATCAAAACTGTTAACATTGAGCCTATTAAAACTATAACAAATCATTCTTTGTATTGGATTAAACTAAAATTATTTAAAGGCAGAGTGGTCTCAAGAGAAGTTATCCTTCCAGATCTCACCCTACCCAACCCTAATCTGGGAAATAGAAGTCCAGCTTTACCCCCTAGGGATAAGATTGTTCTAACTCTCAATCTAGAAGGAGGAGGCTTCACCATAAATACTTTGATGAAGGTTACCACAGATAAATCTGACCTGAGTAGGAATACAATAGATAGGAAGCATAAGGAAACCCTAATTCAGGAATTAGAGGAAGGGGAAATTGCTTGCGATGATGGTGGCTTATTTGAGACACCCTCACTTATGGATTGGTGCAAGAAGGGTTCTTCCTGGGAGAAATCAGACATGGTATTTAATGGAGAGGCTATCGACAAGGCAGATGGTAGGGATTGTCTGCCTTCTATTTTAAGCGATAAAGCCTGCCCAATATCACAACCTAGTGACCCCCTAAATATAGAAAGCAAGGAAACTAAAGAGGAAAATTCAAAGAGAATTGAAGTAGAAAATAGGATCATCTTAGATTATGTGCAAAATGAAATAGTTAACGATCTGATAGAAACTTTCATAGATGAAATTTCTAATGAGGAGGAACTAGCATATCAAAAAAGGCTTCTTATGCTAGGGCTCTTGAAGAAAGATATTATGTTGGATGCAGTCCAAAAGGTTATGGGGATCATGGAATCAGAAAAGGAACTAGAAAAAGACAACCTTGGATTAGCCATAACCATAGAAGATATTGGTTCCCTTGATTGCACCAAAGAAATTAAAAGAAGGGGTAGGAAACCCCTATCGAAGTTACTCAATTTGGCAGGAAAGGCAGAAGGAAAAACAAAATTAGAAAACCTTTTCTATGCACGGAAGGGGAAGATCCTTCCCAAGGAGAAATGAGGATCTTCATGTGGAATGTTAGGGGCCTGAATTCCCCTAACAAGCAATGAATCATAAAATGTTGCTTAACAGAATTTAGCCCAGAATTAATTTTATTACAAGAAACAAAATTAAATAAGGATGATTTAGAAGAAGTTAACAAAACATTAGGGATAAGAGAAGTAGTGGGGATCCCAACCATGGGGGCGTCTGGAGGATTGGCAGTGATCTGGGACCCTAGGGCATTTTCCTATGAGTCAATACATAAATCTCCCAACTGGTTGTGTGGTAGGATTAATAGTTACGAGAGAAATTTAAAATTCCTCTTTATAAATGTATATGGGCCCATTCAGAACAAGGACAAAAAGAAAACCTGGTCTGAAATCAAGCAATTAATCACTTCGATGCCAGATCAGTTTAGTATTATAGGAGGGGATTTTAGAGAATGGATAATAAATAGCAATCTGATGGAAATCAAATTGAAATGAACTCCTTTACTTGGAATCAATGGACAAAAGGATTCTACAATATTGCAGAAAAATTGGACAGATTTTTCTTATGGGGAAATTTGGCCAACATTTCAAACTCCTTTGAAGCAAATATCTTGCCATTATCTAGATCAGACCACTTCCTAGTCTAGCTCAACATCTTAGAAGTCATCCCTTCTACCCGAGGCCCATTTAAATTTCAGCTAATGTGGCTAAGAGATGAGTATATATTAAAGTTGATAGAAAAATAGTGGAAGGAAGTCGAGGCAATAGGTTCCAAGTCCTTCCAAGTAGTTGCCCAATTAAAAATAATATAATAAAATTTAATAGAGTGGAATAAGAACAATTCTGGAAATATCTTCAGCAAAAAAATTGAAATAGAAGAAGCTTTAAAGGAAATAAACAAAGAGGTTATTAGGAAGGGCATGGACAATTATCTCTACCTTAGAGAAAAATACTTATTAACAAAGTATGAATAAATTTTGGCCAGAGAAGAAATTTTTTGGAAACAAAATTGAAGGGAACTCTGGCTAGAATCAAGGGATAGAAATACCAAATTTTTACACAATAGTACTAAGAAGAAAAGAATAATAAATAAAATCAGCATCATTAAGACTCAATCTGGTAATCTAAGAAACAACTCGGAGGTCATTGCTAAAGAAGCAATTGATTACTTTAGCATCATCTTTAACAACCTGGAAGGATCAAGATTAGCCTCTAGGAATGAGGTCCATAAGTGTATCCCAAAGCTAATAAACAAAGAGCAAAATTAGTTTCTAAATGCAAAATTCACTAAGGAAGAGATTGAGAGAGAACTTTTCCAGATGAACATGGACGAAGCCCATGGTCCTGATGGCTTCCAACTTCCTTCTACCAGCAATGCTGGAACTTCATTGGTGATGAGATCATTAACACATTAGAAGGAAAAAGAAACTCTGGTAAAATCCTAAAGGAGCTACACAATACATTTATAGCCCTAATACCAAAAAAAAGACAAAGCTAAGTGTTTTGAAGATTTTAGACCAATAGCCCTACGTAACACATTATACAAACTACTAACAAAAACAATTGTAAATAGACTACATAAGTTTCTTCCTCAGCTGATTAGTGAGGAACAATCTGGGTTCGTGCTAGGCTGCTCAATCTATGATGGTATCATCATTGTGCAAGAAGCAATTCACTCAGTACAGACTAATAAAGAATCAAGTGTGCTAATTAAGTTAGACATCAAAAAAGCTCATGACAAGGTAGATTGGCACTTCTTATGAAAATGCCTTAAAGCCTTTGGCTTTTCCAAACAATGGACCAACCTTATTTACGAATGCATTTCCACACCCAAAATGTCAATTCTTGTTAATGGATCTCCTGCGGGTTTTTTTGCTATCTCTAGAGGGCTTAGGCAAGGGGACCCTATATCTCTCTTTCTCTTCATTCTAATGGTAGAATCCCTAGGACGATTGTTTAATAGGGCCAGGGAGTAGTCGTCTATTTAGGGCATCAAAATTACTAGTTGAATTGAAGCCACCATGCACCAACAATTTGTTGATGACACTATGCTCTTTGGACATAGTGATATGCTAGAAGCCAATTCTATCAAGAAAACTCTTGACACCTACTCATTGGCTTTTGGCCAAGAAATTAATACCCTAAAATCAAATATATTGTTCTTCAACACAAAAGGAAAACTAGCAAATAAAATAAGCAATATCCTCAAATTTAACAAAGGCAACCTACCCTGTAAATACTTAGGCATACCCTTGAATAAGGGTTGTAGATCCTCGAATATATGGGACCAAAATCTAACAAAAATTATAAAAAGAATAAATACTTGGAAGGGAAGATGGTTGTCCTCAGTGGGCAAGGCAACTATGATAAAATTAGTTTTATCAGCCATGCCCATATACCAACTCTCATGTATAGACCTACCTATATCAAAAAGAAGGAATTGAACAAACATCTAAGGACCTTCTTCTAGCAAGGAGCTAATGAAAAATTCAGAATGCCCCTGGTAGCATGGGATAAAATCTGTAAACCAAAAAAAAAGGGGGGAAAGACATATTTCTCCAAAGTAAAGCTGTAGGGGTAAAGTTGGTATGGAGAATGTATAATAAACCCCATTTAAAGTGGGTGAAATTACTTTATAATAAAAACCTCTAAAATTCTGATACAATCAGCATCTTAAGAATCTCTTACCCCCTAAGGGATCAAGGATTTGGAATTTCATGATGAATTGCAAGGAAATCATATCTAGTAAGCTGACTTGGAATCTAGGGAATGGAGAGAAAACATTATTTTGGAGGGATTCTTTGGAAGGCTACCCTGCTATCAGTAGAGAACATAAATTTGATATTGCCATATCAATCCTGGAGAGTCAGTGGGGAGAGAAGCTTTCAGACTATATAGAGGAAATCTTGGTCGATGGCATTAAAAGATGGAAGTGGAAATCCTTAGGAAACTTAGATCTCCCACCTAATGAGTCAAAAGTTCTAGAAGACCCATTGGCTTCAAGAATAATCTCCTTTAGTCAAAAGGAGGATGGTTTATCATGGGATGGATCTAAGATAGGTAAATATAGCACTAGAGAAGGATACAATGATCTCATTAAAAAAGGATAAACCAAAGATACAAACATCCCACTAAAACTATGCTGGGATAAATTAGGTCTTCCCAAAGCTGGGTTATTTGCCTGGCTGGAACTTCAGGATAAAATCCTAACAGCTTCCACATTCAAGAGAATGGGTTTTGAAGGACCTAGTAGAAGCCCTCTTTGTGAGAAGATGGAGGAAACAACTGATCATCTATTTTTGACCTGTGAATACTCCCACAATTGTTGGGGTTGGCTTAAATTGATGATGAATTGGTATGCCCCCATCCTAGACTCAATCCTAGCCATGTTCCAAGCATGGCCGATGAAAAATAAAAGATGCTTATATAAGGGTTTATGGGTTTCAACTCCTTCACTATTAATTTGGGAGATCTGGAAAGAAAGGAATAGGAGGATCTTTAAATATTGCAAGATGGAGTGGCCTCAAATTACAAACAAGGTCGAGGTTGCTATAATTGAATTAATCAATTATCAATCTATGAAGGGTCAGAAAAATTTGGAGATGACTGAATGGGATGGGGAAATGAGACTAAAATGGATTGGTTTGAAAATTCCCCCATATGTTGGAGATGGGCCATCCATCAACCTACAAAAGTGAAAGGAGTGCATGTGGTTCCCCCCTAAAGATGGCTGGTTTAAGCTAAACTTTGATGGGGCTTCCAGAGGGAATCCTGGTATTTCAGGTATTGGATGTTGTATACACAATTTGAAAGGAGAGGAAATTGCAGCCCTACCCTCACCAATGGGTATAAGCTCCAACAATTAGGTGGAGCTAAGAGCGCTTCATGAAGGTATAAAATTATGCAAAATCCTAAAATTAGGAAAAATCAACATAGAAGAGGACTTGGCTATTGTTATTAATGCCCTCAGAAAAGGAAATATGCCTACTTGGAAACTCAATGCTATCCTGTCAAACATCATGATTGATATTCAGTCCCTGGATGAAATCACCTTTAACCATATTTATAGAGAAGGCAATTCCAGAGTGGATCAACTAGCAAATAAAGGTGTGGATGGTTTCTCCTCCATCAACATCAAGCTAGGACACCCTGATTACCCCTGAGGTATCCATCATATTCAAATTTTTGCTAGAATTACAACCTTTAAACTTGATTTTTCTTTTTAAACTTAGAAGGGGTTCGGAACATTATCCTCATTAACTCTTAAAAGTTAGCCTTATCCTAGTGGATTAACTTGGAGTTCCCCTCCCCTTTAATAAAAAATGCCTAACACACAAATCATATGATTACTTATATTCTAGTAATTAAGATTCTTGAAGGCATGCATAGTATACCTCCATCCCCAGTCAGAGCCACTATTGAGAATTGAATTTAAATAAATAGAATTTTGTGGTTTCAATTGAAACTACAAAAATTTTCTTAGAAAAAAAATGAAATCAAGCAAGCCCTTAAGAATTTTGATAGAACTCTTGGCATTTCCATTGACATCAGAATCCTAAAAATTATCGCTCAAACCAAGGCCATTGGATATACATACTAATCCTTCACCGAAACACCCAGTCTGACCGAAATGACTCTATTGAAGAAGCTTACCATTATCCCATTGATAAAGTGATTTATCAAACAAATCTTGGCCGCGATGAACCTCCAAAAGGATTCACAGAAAACATTAGTTCCATCAACATAAAATACATCGAGGTAATCAGGAGTGGTCCCATCGACAAAATAAAGAGTTTCAATGAAACCACAGTATCGATGAGACATGTGAACAACTCGCCAAGGGAAGTAGTCTAGCTGATAGAGTGATATCGAAGGAACCAATGGATATTTTATCAATGAAGCTATTTCAAGGAAGAGAGCGAATTGAAGAGGCACAAAAGATGTTGACCAAAGATAGCTTTCTCATCGATAAGACTTTTTCGAGAAAAGGAAGGTGTCAAAGAGGTGAAAAATTTATTGGTCAACGAGCACAGTTCCATCGAAAAATGAAAAATCGAAGGAGGATATTTTTTCGCCGACATAAAAAATTTCATCAATGACTTGACCGATAAGATGGTTGCAAAACACAATGATGAAAGGATTCCTGCCGAATATGGGGTTTCAATGAGTTGATGGAGGATTGCATTGATATAAACACGTGAGGTAGAGCCTTTTGATGAAATTAAAGAGATCGATGAAGCCACAAAGCTCCTTAACAGTGACGGTAGTTTCATCAAATCTAAGGAGACATATATGAAACATGACATTTGGAGGGAAGATAAAATTAAGCCACCGAAGTACATGATTCCATCGAAAAAGAGTGTGGCCATAAAATTGATGAGCATCGATGGACGATATGAAGTGCTGCTAGACAAATGATTAGTTTCTGCCGCAAGGGTCAATACAAATCTTAATAAAGTGACTTCATCATAAATTAAAATAAATGCCTTCTGTGACCATTGTGCAACTGGTAATGGTAACTGATAAAAATTGCCATGAATGCTCAATAAATTGACAAAAGAGGAAAAACTTTTGAGCAATACTTGAAGAATTTGCAGGTGAGTATTATTACAAAAGGAGGTCTTTTTAGAATATGTGAACAACAAGAAAGATCTTTCATATCAATAATTTCAAATCTTAATTGCGCTGGCATATCACCCGAAATATTAAGTAAAATGAACTAAGTGTCATATAATCATTACTCCTTGTCCTCAGTTTTGATAAGACATCAATTCTCCCCTTATTTAATAAGATCTGTTTGACTGTCCTTCCCAACTTACTCAGGCTTATTAAAAGTGAATTTCAGCCATGGATATCCTGGTTAGATTGATAAGTGTTAAAAGGCAGTTGGTCTTCTGTGGAGTGATCACGAAGGATAGGCTGAGAAGGATTATCCATCTCCCTCATGAGGTGGTGATTTATGTGATTTAAAGAGTTTTAGGGCATGAATATCTCATTAATGAGGACCACACTAGGGCCAAATAGGATATAGTGGCCATGTTCCTAGTTGTAACAATGTATTTTGAGAAGGAAAGAGAGGTCACGGCTACCCTATGTAGGGATGCCTTCAATGCAACCATTCTGGGGGAGATGGAGAGGGTTGTTGTCAATATGAGTGACAAACTAACCATCCCAAGGCCTAAGCATTATGACATCTTGATCATTAACAATAACCCGGTGCCCAACAAGCATATTCTGGTTATTGAAGACCCATCCACCTTCAATGCCAGAACTGATGAAATCCGTAGGAGCCTTGCGTTCCTCCTCTGCCTTTTTCACCTTCGTGATCCAAGCAAGGACTCATGGTTTGAAGATTACATGAAACTGTAGGGTATTGAGCTAGATGGGGAGCTTGTTATCTTAGACTCCCAAGGACAAGTGAATTAACTCACCATGTTGCCTCCTTGAACACCCATAATTTTGTTTGATCTGGTGATGTTCGGCTTCCACCACCTTGTTGTTACTTTTCTATACAACTCCTTTCTTTGGTTCAGTCTAGGATATAGTATAGTTGATACAGAGGTCTCTCTAACCTATTATCCTTCGCTAAGTAATTTGGACAAGATATGCTTTTTTGGTTCTTATTTTTTAGTAAAGACATCTGTGGGATCTAGATCGTGATAATTAATCAAACTGTGTTTTTTGGTAGGAATAATATCCCATTGGATTAAGACTAAAAATTGTATAGAATGGGGTTTTTATGAAAGATAAAATACAAGAATTATATTCATACGAAGTTATATGCTCTTTATTGGTCACTTTTGGATGAATGGTCCATGAATCATAGATAACATTATATAATTCTCCTAGTCCTAGGATAAATCTTTAGAATTATGTGACCTGACTGGAGCATTTTCTGATTATCATCATGACATCCACTATAATATGGTGGTCCATTTCAATTTGTTGCTTGATTTCAGACTAACATATGTTGACATGGTAATTCAAGATGTTTGCAGACTTTTCAAGTGCATAGTGTTGTGTGTTTTTTTTGGGATGGTTGGTCTGTTTTGTAGGGCAAGGATACCAGGAGGGAATGATAGTATATTTCAAGCCTCAAACCAGGATGTATATCTGAGAGAAAATATTAAGCTTCTAGAGCTTTCATAAACTCCACAACATTTGCATAATTTTCACATTTATATTTTAATGGCAATATTACCAAGCAATGTAAGGTAGAAATACCATCATAAGATTCTGTACTTTTTATAGTAAATTAATCTTCCTTGGTCTATAATAGAGGTTTTCTTGCCTCGGTTATTTCCTACTAGTGCCCACACTTAACCAAGATGTAAAATACTTTAAATCAATAAAAATTTCCGGCCCTTGGCCTATTACCTATCAACAAAAAAAAAATTATTATTATTTAAAAATAAACAAAAAAATAAATTGTTTTTAATGAAACATTATTAATTATCGATAGCTATTATTTCCTATTCATGGGGTTTTTAATCCTATACATCCTTCATATGATCACTCACAAGCCACATGAATCATGACTCAACCAAGTAAATAAAAATGATGATGCATTTGAGGAAACCCAAGACCGTTTGCTGCTAGATGTGTTATTTGGGATTCTTCAAAAAAGGTGATCGAAGTGAAAGAAAAAGAAAATTAAATTAAGAAACTAAAAAAAAAATAGAGGCTCAGGCACTACTTGTCCTATATTTGGATAAATCACATAACCTCAATAATATTATTATCAAATTTGACTCGATTGTGGTGACTCTCTATTTGACATATAGGCATTAAACAAACTAGAATATAATAAACCTCAAGGATATTTTGGTTATCTTAAATAATATTTTTATTTATTTAATTAACCATTGATATAGGGAAGTGTAGTGTCATAAATCATATATGCATACAATTTCATACTCACTTGGGCCTCACTTTGGTGTTTTTGATTAGATCAAAAGGACTCGTATTTGAACCCTCTAATGATACAAACAAATTGAGAGGAAATTAATATTTGATGTTGGCCTTCTTCTTAATTTTCAACAGAGTTCATTACAATAGGTATAAAATCAATTCTTATCACCTCATTTGAAACATCTCTCCACAAGTTTCTAATTCAATTCATCAAGAGAAGATTCAAATTCAAGTGAGAAAGTAGTCAAGAATCATTAGATTATTGAATGAGAGGTCAAATATTTAAATTTCAAGCATTAAAGATGACATCCATGACCAAGTTCTTATGAAAACATTCATGAATTACTACTTGGGAACATAAACCTTTTCATCAAGACTTCAAGGAAAGGGAATTCATAAATGTATAACATTTCAATCAAGCATTTTCAATTTTAGATCTACCATCTACCCCATAATGGAATACCATCTTTTTTGATTTCAATTTATCATAAGCATTTAATTTCAAACCTAGGATTTGGCCTAGGCAAACCACTATCAACCCAGCAAATTTTTTTCTATTATGTGTGCAAGTGATAGATTCTAGAGAGAACACATACAGATCCAAAAAATTAAAACTAATACATGTATTACTAGATTTCAGACAAGTTAGAAAGGTACAACAAGGTCACCTAGTCTCAAAGTTTGAAACTTTTCATTGAAATTTAAACAAGATATTCAATGTGATATCTTCATCCTAAATTATTTTTGATATATACATCTAACACATTTGGAACAAGGTTGCCTAGCCCCATTATTTATAATTTTGAGTTTAGATTTAAGACAGATTCCTCTTTGTATCCTATTTCTTGACCTCTACTTGATGTTTGCATATCTAAATTATAAAATTGTATGCTCATGTTGATTATTTTTCAATTTTGAATCATTAGGCCTAGTTCTTGCATTTAATAATTTCATATCCAATTACAAATTTCATATTGTAATTCAGTTATTAAATATTTTGTATTGAGAGCTATCATAGTTGGAAGCTCAAAGACACTCATATACCATATTTTATAGATGTAGAGAACTAGAAATAATATTGTGTGCAACAATTAGCATCTAATTTTGTCAAAATTAACATTGAGTTAGCTAACTTGGATGGAAACAAATAGATAAGGAATGGCAATTAAAATTTAGTAAATATTTATCTTTGAATGACTAATGGCTCAATGGAAGAAAATATCACCAAGGTATGAATGTTAGCCTCTATTTTAGGATAGGTGCAAGCTACCAAGTAAAATAAATATAAAATTATATATGAAAATATTTGATAGAATTGAAAGATAGATATTATAAGACAATTAAATTTGGGAACAAGTAAATTTTCACTTATATTTAGAGTTTATGAGGATTCATCTCACTGGATGAAAGGAAATTGGGAGGTATGTTTCTAAAGGTTATTCAAATGGAGAAAATAGTTGCAATTGCTAAATTTCAAGTGTCTGATTTTTTGGCAATGAAAATAAAGATACAATTACTTTTAATTGGAAATATCTAAGGGATATTGTAAGCAAATTTGTTAAAAAAACACAAGATGTAGATGAAGTAACAAAATGGATGGATAAAAGAAATACATGGACTTTGGGAGCCTAAATGGAGCTAAGGTTTTAGGAGGTTGTAGAGGACTCTAAAAAGGGGGATGGAGATGGAGAGGTTGATGGGCTAGCGTTCTCAGATTCTACTCTATTCCTATATAGGGTCTTGGTGTTGGTGACTAAACTTATCAATTTGTGTTGGGTTGCTTTGGTGCTTGGTGTTTTTGCCTTTTCTTGGTGGGGTTTTTCTCTTCTACTAGTTTGGAGGAAAAAGTTGGTTTCCCCTTGGGTCTTGACTCTATTCTATTGGGATTGGGTAAGTGCAAGAACATGAGTCCTCTATTCCCCTTGGGTCTTGATTCAGATTCTACTCTATTCCTATATAGGGTCTCGGTGTTGGTGACTGGACGTATCAATTTGTGTTGGGTTGCTTTGGTGCTTGGTGTTTTTGCCTTTTCTTTGGTGCTTGGTGTTTTTGCCTTTTCTTGGAACCTGAGGTAAAAAATAACAAGGTCCCATTCCTTTTCAAAACGGGGGTTTGTTTTGTGAAAGTTGACCCCACAGCCGCCTCCTACCTTGGATTTAGGTCTGGGATAGACATAGAATGCCCAGACCTTAGACTTGGACCTGCAACTTTGAACTTGGATCAATGAAAGTACAAATATGGACTTCTGCAATATTTTACATGCTTGTTATTAGAGAAGTTTTTCACGAAATTAAAACCCATTTCACATTATACTGTGTAGATTCTGAATATATATTTTTTTAATATTTTTTATTATTTTCTCTATTTGTCATTTAATTTATACTGAATTTGGTCCATAAACTTTAAATATCAACTAATTTTGTTTATTTAACAAATTTTTTTCTGTTTAATTCTTTTTTGAAATGATAGGTTTAGGTCAAATTATGTGGACCGTACACATCAAGTTTTAAAACAATATTTACGGCCAATAAAAAATTAATAAAAAAAAAATCCAAAACAAAAAAAAATGCTCATCGATCTTCATTGTGTTATAAATCATTTCCCAAGATGGTTTGAAAAAAAACTTTTATTTATGTCAAAAAGTGTCTATCATACACGTGCATTGTATGGTCCTGAAACGGGCATTTTTTTTAAAAGTGGTTTTTAGAATTGTATTTTGAAAGTCAATTTATATTATATGGCTATTAAAACAAATTACGTATTTGGAAGGTAGACTTAGAGGGATATATTTTGTACTATTGACTTTTTCCAAGATTCAATCTCTAAGTGCTTCAAATTTTCAATTCAAATGTGGCAAAATCTGAAAATCAGTAAAAATACTTCCACTTTTTGGCCAAAAAGTGGACTTTGCTTCTTGCACTGACCCTCTTTGTTCTTCCTTTTTCTCACCCATGTGATGTGCCCACCTATGAAGGTGTACGATGCTCTACCTCTTCATTTGGGTATTTCCCCTTCTCCTTTCTGGGCCCTTTGTTAGTGTGCACCAATTGCAAACCCTCTTGTATGTGATCTATTTGGTGAAAGTTGGGTTGTGCTGACCTATTAGTACTCCAGTTCCTTTTGAAGCATCTTTGTGCGGAAGGCCTCTATTTGGCCTTTCTGGGGTATTGTACTTCTTTACAAGATTGTTGATCACCTCATGCATATTGTGCACCCTAAGCAAGGTTCATGGTTTTTGGACATTAATCTCTCATTTTGGCTATCTAAAAATACTCTCTGGTATGGTGTTGCATTCTACTACGCGTTAAGTTGTTCTACTACTATTTCCTAGCAGTGAGTTGCCCTACTCCTTGAGGGTTTGTGGCTTGTATGGATAAAGGTCGAGTCACTTGCCAAGTCTTTGCCTTGCATGTGGTTTATATTCCAAACTCTCATTGGAGGGATGCATTATTGGAATGCTATAGAGGTTTGTCTGTCTTTATGGAGTTTTATTGCTTCTCTTTTGCTTGCCTAACTCAAGAGGCTATAGTTTTTCTCCTCCCATTCTTGTTGTTGTTGCTGGTTGGACAAAGATGCTTCTTGAGGTTTTGTGAGTTCTTGCATCTCCTCTCTATTGGAGGGTGGGTAAGACTTGTGATTGTGAGGCTTTCTTAGTGTACTATGTGTTCCAAGTTGCGATGTCACATTGGGTGTTTTTTCTTTGGCTACCTACTATGGGTATGCCCTATTTTTGGTGGTGTAAGTACTAGGCTTCCATTTTTATATGATGCTTCAAACTCTTATGTTCAGTGTTCATGGTCCTATGGAGGGGGGATTTCATTCTATAGTGGGTGGTTTCCTTTGGTGCTTCAGGTTTCTTCAAATGGGTAGCTTATTCCTTTCTTTTGTGACTCTATCTCTTAGTCTTCCTTTCTTGTTTGGATTGGGTTCTGAATTTGTGGGTATGTGCAGGATCATGGTGTGCCAAAATAGGCCCTTAAGTGGCAATGAAATTTTAAAAAATTAGAGTTATGCAACTTGACATGAAAAATTGAATAAGTTATGAACATTCTTTTTAAAATTTGTAACAAGATAATCTTGTGTGGGAGAAAAAGTGACACTAAGCAAACATGCCCTAATCTCACTTTCAACCACACACTTGTGGAATACGAAAGAGCCTAGAGGTATCACACAATTGGCTACTTCTTTTTGTGGAAGAGAGAGCCACGGGCTACCTATTAGGATTGCTATTCCTTTGTTGTAATTGAAAGATAAAATGATGCAAGTTCAATCCCTAACCCCAAAGTGCAAGTATGAACTAATAACAAGATTGCAGAATTGAACTTAAACAATGGAAAGTTGTAAACACAAGGACAAGACAAGAATACAAATGCGTACCTAGAGTTAAAATCTGACTGAAAATGTTCGGGACGGGGGCGTGGGTGCCACTGCCCTGATTCTGCCCCTGAAACTGCTCCGGAAATTGCTGTTTTGCACTCTGGAAAAGCTGTCAAAAATGCTGAAAATGTTGTCTGTCAGGAGGACTAGGGCGCCCAGCGCCCCTGTCCCAGGGACCAGGGCGCCCAACGCCCCTGTCCTGGCAGGACCAGGGTGCCCCACGCCCCTGTCCTAGTCTTTTGCTCTGAGATTTGGTGTGTTGTTTGGTCTCCGTTTGCTTCTTCCGGATCTGTAACTTGCGGCGTCGTCCGAATTCCGAAACCTGCACTTATATCTGAAAAGGTGTGTTGGGCGGCTATATAGGGTTTTGCCTTAGTCAAACCCCCGCTTCGGTGATTTCCACCTCCACGAATAGCCAAGTTGTATTGTATTGTGTGTGCAGACCTAGTGTGTGTGCAAGGTCCTAAGATGCAAGTAAGCAAACTAGAGCAACCTAGAAAGTAAACCCTAATTGCTCATAAATGATAATGTAAATGCTCTAAATCAAGATGCAAAGTGATCTAAAGCATGAATAAAGGATATATTGAAGCTTATGCAAAGACATGAAAACAACATGAAATCATACCCAACCCTCAAGGGAGGAGTACAAGCCAATCTTCAGTCGGTAATCTCCTATTGTTCTTCAATGTCTCCCAAGCCCTAAATGAATGAAATTGATGAATGCTTGATGGATGGATGTTGAATGTTATTGAAGTCTTCAAAGATCTTCTCTTTCGCTACATAGAAGGTCCTCGAAAGCCCAAAATTCGGATCCTTTCAAATGAAGAAAGAGAGCTCTTATATATGAAACCCTAGGTCTTAATTTCAACTTTTGGCCGACCTAGAGATTGAATCTCCCGCCAATTTCTTGGGGTTAAGCTTTATTTTATGATTGGATCGCGCTCCTAAAATTTCGGGAAAAATGTCCGGGACCATGTGCATGCCGGGCGCCATGGTCCCGACAACTTTTCACCAAATTTTCAGGGCCATCGGATATGATGATTTTAGAGCGAATCCCGAAGTTACAGCTGATTTTGAGATGTTTTGACCCCCAAAATCAAGCCCCCAAGTTCAAAATAGGACCTAATTAGGGTTTTTGATTAAATGATGTATTGGAAGAATAAAATGAAAGGGGCACACTTTAATGAAAGGGCCCAACTTTATGATGTGGGAGATGATGAAATAGAACCTTAGACCTAATTAATTTGACTAATTAAGTGCTAAAGGGGAAATGCAATGCAAAAATGCAAAATGCGCCAAGGCGGGTGCTAAACTAGGTGTGAAATTGTACCACCCTAGCAAGTGCGTACAATTTACGACGCTACATTTAGCCCTCACTTTAGCGGTCATATGAAAACTACGTGCATATGCGAGCTAAAGTACAGAAAAGTAAACATTATTTGGAAAAGGATATATCCATAAGTTGTCGGATGAAGCCCCCAGCGGCATCTGCAGTACTTAGTTAGGAACCACAACCTACAAAACCACATGTTAGATCACAAAATCACCTAATGCTTACTAAGGAAGGTGATGAAAATTCGAGGGTAGCTATATGCCGCCCCCTGTTTCGGCTTGCTAATTTTAGTGAGTTGAAACAAGGTATCATGTTTACCACTTCGAATTGTTAAAGAATATTGATGACAAATGCTCACAAGAAGATTTGATATGAGATCAAAAATTAATGGAGAATCATTTGGTAAGAAAGAGGACCAAATCTCAATTCTAACACAACAAAGAGTGTGAGGATTTGAGAGTTCTCTAACACAAGATGAAGGATGTAAATGGAAACAAAATGCCAAGAGAAGAAAAGAAAGGAAAAAAAAAAGAAGCATGAATACACACATTGGTGATCCATGAGAAGAATAGTGAGAGAGAAAACATGGACTTCTCGCCCCTAGATCTTGTCTAGGTGATCCATGTGAAAAAGGACATCGAAAACTAGCCCCTAGAGTCTGTCTAGGTGATCCATGTAAGGGAGGAGAGTGAGAAAGTCTAGCCTTATGCCGCTAGTTCCACTCAACCTTGTGCATGTGTGTGTAAGGGAGGTTAGAAGCACCTCATAGGAGTTTATGCCCGAGTATGCTACAACCTGTATATGTATAGTACAAAAGCGTGACATCTCGCTCTAAGAGTCTGTGCTCTAGTTCTGAGAATGACCCATTGCTCAAAAAGTGTAAGTTTTATGTCATAAGAAAAGTAGAACAAGGATACCTACCTTCATCACACAAGAAGATACCCCAAAAATGCAACAATGTCATAGATCCAAGCAAAAGAGTTTTGCACTCTTTAAGCAAGGATAAGATAGTTGAAAAAGGGATATCCTGTAGTATGTGTAAAGGAGATCTTTAGAGGAGAAGAGATCTTCGTATAAAAGACACCTATCCCCAAGAGAAAACATCTTCTAAAGAAGAGAATAAGAATGCAATACTTCCTTCTTTTGCAAGGTGAAAGTGATTCTTAATGAAGGATGACGCTCTTTTCAACCCAATTGGGAGAGTGAATTCATTATGGATGTATTTTACCAAGTGCAAAAGAGGTTGTAGTCAAGGACTTACACCTCTTGTGAGAGAGAATCCTTGAACAGACAACAAAAAATGCATACAAGGAATAACATCAAATAATAAAGTTCACACCATCCACGAAATAGGAAAAAGTGGATCCTTAGATAAAAATAAGGAAAGATCATTGCCTCCCAAGGATAAGGACAATGAGAAGGACTTACACAATCTTCTAGGGAGAGATTTGGACATAAGCAAAAGAAGAGATGTATGAAATCGCTCTTGTCCCCATAGGAACAAGAAAATTAGGCTATTATGTTGCTTCAAAAAAAAAAAATGATTGCACTTGAAATTGTACCATCATGAATGACAATGAGCCCCCAGTAAATGAGCTACCAATGTCACATAATGATGAGCAACATAATAGCCATTAATGTTATTTAAAGACATGATAGACTAAATGAGGTATTTGAAAATGACATGTTAAATGCTCAACTATAAGTGAGATCAAGAACATGTATAAAATGATAAAGATTGAAGAAGAAAAGTCACATGAAATCTTAGAAGAGGGATGAGTGTAATTTATTAGAGCCTTATCCCTGGAGGAAAGGGCTTTATGATGAATAGGAGATAAAGATTCATAAGTGGATTTAGAAATTTGAGGGGAGTCATAAAGAGATTTGTTCATCGCCAAGATTTCCTTATGAGGGGAATGAGAGTTGATAAAAGTAGAAGATGATTTAGTTGAAGTGAGATCATCATCACTACTAAATATAGCATTCACATTGAGAGATGGTCTTTTAGATTCTTTGGTGGGCTTAGAAAGATTATATCCAAGTCCAAATGAATATTCATGCATGTTATGTTCTAAAGGAACTTTAATTCCTTGTTCATTTGCACCACAACCATTTCCACTATAGCCACTCTTAGCCAAAATATGAAAACCACGACCATAACGATTAGCCATTTCAGAAAGAAAAGGTGGTTTTTCATAAGACAAAGAATCAAACTCTTCAGAATTAGAAGTGTGAGGAGAAGAAGTTTGAGAAGTGGCCACAAAATTATTACTCATAGGTTCAGGTAAGACTGATTGATCTCTAGTTTCTTCCTTCTTTTTAACTTTAAGCTCTCTAGGAGGAACCCTATACTCACCTACGAAGGTGGGAGTGAAATCAAGAGATCCCCAATCATCTTCTGTGAGAACCTTCTTAGGATCAAAAGCCTCTTCATGTGTAGATTCAAGTTGAGAAGAATCTTCATCCAAAGAATTTTGATTATCAGAGGATGATGATTTGTCCATAGGTAAAGAGTCATCACTAGAAGAGGAAGATTTAGAAGAACTCCCTTTGGAAGTAGATGTTTGCAAACAAGCTTGAAAATTAGTATCACCTATCAAGGTATATGTCTTATTGTTATAAATGAATTTAACTTGTCTATGCAATGTAGAGGGGACAACTTGCATACTGTGAATCCAAGGTCTCCCTAATAACAAGTTGTATGTTAGATTTCCCGACATAACATGGATAGGAGTAGGCAAAGTAACAGGTCCCACTGTGATGGGTAAGGTGATAATACCTAATGAAGACTTAGCCACATTATCAAAGCCTCGAATGGGATGAGAGTCAGGCTCAATAAGGGATGTATCCACATTCATCTTATGCAATAGATTAATGCTACACACATTAAGGCCAGAACCATTATCTACCAGTGTTCGTCTTATAGCAGTGTCATTTATGATAACCACAATCATCAAGGGATCATATTGATGTTGAATTTCACTAGTAGGCAACTCATCTTGAGTAAACACAATTTGAGTTTTATGATTCATCATAGAGCTAACCAAAAACACTATATTACTAGATGTATTAGGTGGAGGAACATTCAAATCTTTCAAGGCATCTTGTAACATTCCATGATGAGTGGAAGGAGTTTGGATCAAATCCCAAAGGGATATCTTAGCAGGGGTAGTTTTAAGTTGTTCTATGAGATCATAGTCCTTACTAAGCATTTGTGAAATACGAGGAGCTTGAGGAAGAATATGTTGGGAAGGAGGAAGCGAAGTGGGGATAACTGGAGGGGGATTAGGTTGCGTATTGTTTCTTGTGTTATAGGTATGGGAAACCGCATGATAACTCTCTCTAGTTAGTTGCTTAGCATACTCATAAGGGCTCTTAGTAGAATAACCTCCTTGCACAGTAATAATAGGTGTCTTAGGTGTGCAAAAAGAATCATTAGCATAACCACCTTGAACCACTAAGATAGGCTTATTTAAAGGTTGAGAATTTTGAGAAGGACAAGCACCTTGGACAGTGAAGAGAGGTTTGTTAGGTGTCTCATTCACATGTATCAAATTGATTGAGGATGGTTTAGAGGAATGAAAAAAAGTGTTGGAAGAATTATTGATAGTCTTCTCTTGCACTAAAATCTTATCACGGATCAAATCAATTTTAGGAGAGAGACAAGGGATAGGCATTGATGTTCTAGTAGGAAGAGTAATACTAGGAAAGGTCATATCATCCTCTATCATCAAAGGATCTACATGGGGAATAAACTCTCTAGGAGAAGGATCAACATTACTCTCTAAAGTCTCACTTTTGAGAGGGAGATCTTTGAAAGAGATGTTAACCATCTTGCTTTGAACTAGGGTTTCCTTATGAGTAGAACCAAGTTGAGGAGAGGGAGATGCTTTATTTTTAGAGGGAGAATAATTGAGATTCAAGGAAGGAGAGAAACTATCAAGGGAGTTTCCAATCTTGATTTCATCCCCTTTGGCTAGGGGTAGAGAATAATCTATACCTTCTTCTAATGGTTCATCCCAAATAGTGAGGTTGTTGAAAGGAATGTTTGAAGTATTGTCAATTTCGGGAGAGGAGATAACATTGTTTATTAATTCTACATCCTTAGGGGGGAGAGCATCAATAGATGTGTTAAACTCATCCTCTTTCCTCAAAATATGTTCAATAGGGGAGAGAGAATTAAGGAAATTGCTTATTATTTCATCTTCTTTCTCTAAGGGATGCTTATGGGTAAGACCAACTTTAGGAGAAGGGTAAGCATTTATCATTAATTCATCATCTCTAGTGGGAATTTTGTTGGAAAAGGAAAGGCCATCACTAGGAAATGTAGGGATAATGTCATCTTCTTGCACAAAAGGATCCTCATGAAGGGAGTGTTTTTTAGGGGACACAAAGGCATCAAGGGCATCATTCAACAAAGCATGATCATATCTATTAAAAGGTTTATCTTTTGATTCAAAAGGAGATATCTCTTCATAGAGGGGATCATTGAAAACAACCATGTTACTAGATTTAGTGGAAGAGATGATAGGAATGTACCCTTCAGAGGAATCATTCAACTTATCTTTCTCATCACAACGAAATGGCATAGTAACAATGTTTATGAGTTTTTGGTAAAATGAAGGTTTGGTATATTTAGGTTTCAAAAATTCATCTAAAGCTTCATCTAACTCATAATCATCACAAATATGAACATCTTGCAAATAAAAATCTGACATTTTGAAATTGCATAGAATTTTAAACACACAATGCAAAGAAACACACTTTTTTATTTTTTTATTTTTAATGAAAATGAAATGAAAACACACTAAATCTAGATCTAGATCTAACAAATGCAATGCAAGAGGAAGCAATGATAGATTCACGTCGGGTTCACCAAAATGTGTGGGAGAAAAAGTGACACTAAGCAAACATGCCCTAATCTCACTTTCAACCACACACTTGTGGTGTACGAAAGAGCCTAGAGGTATCACACAATTGGCTACTTCTTTTTGTCGAAGAGAGAGCCACGGGCTACCTATTAGGATTTCTATTCCTTTGTTGTAATTGAAAGATAAAATGATGCAAGTTCAATCCCTAACCCCAAAGTGCAAGTATGAACTAATAACAAGATTGCAGAATTGAACTTAAACAATGGAAAGTTGTAAACACAAGGACAAGACAAGAATACAAATGCGTACTCGGAGTTAAAATCTGACTGAAAATGTTCGGGACGGGGGCGCGGGCACCACTGTCCTGATTCTGCCCCTGAAACTGCTCCGGAAACTGCTGTTTTGCACTCTGGAAAAGCTGTCAAAAATGTTGAAATTGCTGTCTGTCAGGAGGACCAGGGCACCCAGCGCCCCTGTCCCAGGGACTAGGGCGCCCAGCGCCCCTGTCCTGGTAGGACTAGGGCACCCCACACCCCTGTCCTGGTCTTTTGCTCTGAGATTTGGTGTGTTGTTTGGTCTTCATTTGATTCTTCCGGATCTGTAACTTGCGGCGTCATCCGAATTCCGAAACCTGCACTTATATCTGAAAAGGTGTGGTGGGTGGCTATATAGGGTTTTGCCTTAGTCAAACCCCCGCTTTGGTGATTTCCACCTCCACGAATAGCCAAGTTGTATTGTATTGTGTGTGCATACCTAGTGTGTGTGCAAGGTCCTAAGATGCAAGTAAGCAAACTAGAGCAACCTAGAAAGTAAACCCTAATTGCTCATAAATGATAATGTAAATGCTCTAAATCAAGATGCAAAGTGATCTAAAGCATGAATAAAGGATATATTGAAGCTTATGCAAAGACATGAAAACAACATGAAATCATACCCAACCCTCAAGGGAGGAGTACAAGCCAATCTTCAGTCGGTAATCTCCTATTGTTCTTCAATGTCTCCCAAGCCCTAAATGAATGAAATTGATGAATTCTTGATGGATGGATGTTGAATGTTATTGAAGTCTTCAAAGATCTGCTCTTTCGCTACATAGAAGGTCCTCGAAAGCCCAAAATTTGGATCCTTTCAAATGAAGAAAGAGAGCTCTTATATATGAAACCCTAGGTCTTAATTTCAACTTTTGGCCGACCTAGAGATTGAATCTCCCGCCAATTTCTTGGGGTTAAGCTTTATTTTATGATTGGATCGCGCTCCTAAAATTTTGGGAAAAATGTCTGGGACCATGTGCACGCCGGGCGCCATGGTCCCGACAACTTTTCACCAAATTTTCAGGGCCGTCAGATATGATGATTTTAGAGAGAATCCCGAAGTTACAGCTGATTTCGAGATGTTTTGACCCCTGAAATCAAGCCCCCAAGTTCAAAATAGGACCTAATTAGGGTTTTTGATTAAATGATGTATTGGAAGAATAAAATGAAAGGGGCACACTTTAATGAAAGGGCCCAACTTTATGATGTGGGAGATGATGAAATAGAACCTTAGACCTAATTAATTTGACTAATTAAGTGCTAAAGGGGAAATGCAATGCAAAAATGCAAAATGCACCAAGGCGGGTGCTAAACTAGGTGTGAAATTGTACCACCCTAGCAAGTGCATACAATTTACGACGCTACAAATCTATATAAAATTGAATGTTGTTTCTAAGATACTAGTTGTTTTTTGAAAAAAACAAATCCTTTTTGATGAAAATTTCAAATTTTAATGCAGTGGTACAAAAATTTCAGGAAAAAGATAAGAAGTAGGTGTATGTCTGACCACCCTAGTCACAATCAAATCATAATATTTTTTTATAATATTTATAATATAAGCATTAGACTCATTTTCGGATGTGACACATATTTTTTTTATAATTTTTTATAAAGTAAATAATTATTTATGAATTTTTTACTATAACTTTTCAGAAATTCAGAAATTCCTACGTCTGACCACCTTAACCTGGTCAAAACCTTATGAAATTCAATTTTTAAAAATTTTTCCCTATAGTAGACGAAGCATAGGATGTGACGTATGTTTCAGATTCAAAAAATGTTATACGGTTTGAAAGTTATGAGTATTTTTCAATCAGTCTATCAATCAGGACTTTTGTCAGAATTCAATTAGAAAATAAATAATAATTAGTTATTAAAGTCAAAATAAGATAAGCCTTATATTGTTGGAAAAATCTGAGAACGTCCTTTGAAACCATTTTTGTTTTATCAATTTTGGCTATAAAGAAAGTCGGCAGCCACCAATGTAAAGTCTGGAAAATCAAGGAATATTGAAAAATTCATTTTTTTCAGTTGACTTTCCAGGCCTGTCACTTCCAAGCGAAATCCTCAAGAAAACCTGAACCAAAATATCGAGGGAAAAATGAATGTTTTAAAATCGGATATCCGATTTTTCAAAAAATAAAAATATATTTTAGTAAATTGGGCATAACTTTTGCATTTTATATCAAAATTTTGATTTTTTACAGGCGTTGGAAAGGTAATTAAGAGCTCTATGAAATGGAATAGGTATATTTTCAATTATTTGTTTTAAAAATTAATTATAATTCAATTAAATTTATCCTTCATTTTTAAAACATAAAAAACTCTTTTTCATATGATTTCCCTATTGCATGAATTTTTGTAACAATCATCTCAAAATAAACTAAATAAGTAATTAATTAATAATAAATTTTTTATAAATTTAATTGAGTTCGATGAATTTTGATAAATTATGTTATTTATGTTTGTTCCTTTCTCCACCTCTCTCTCCTAAACCTATCACTCCACCTATTTGTTTCTTCCTCCCTCTCTTTTGTCCATATTTATCCATCTCTCTCTAGACCTATATCTCTAACTATCAATTAATACCTCATTAAATCTCTCAAGCTCTACAAGGTGCTTATATTTCTACCTCTTCATAATTTCCTCCTCTATGTCACTCTCTTTTCCCTAAGATCTAGACTAGTCTCTCTGAATTTCCTTCTCATCTCTAGCAACAAAATTCAAAGGGGACAAGGAGAGGCATAGGGATGTATCAAAAAAAGGAGAGGGGGAGGGAGGTGAGAAGGAGAGATTAATTGGGGGGAAGAGAGAATGTGACAAAAAGAGCTATAGGTAATTAGGTGGAATACAAAGAGAGAGAGGAGGGGGTGATTGGGGTGAACAGAGAATGAGAGGGAGAGTTTGAGATTATTAGGGGATAGGAGGAGAGGGGGAGAGAGGAAAGTATCAACAAAGAGAGAAGAGAGATGGCGATAGAGGTGAAGAGAGACATAGAGAGTAATTAGGGGGTGAGTAGAGGGGGAGAGGGAAGTATCTATAAACCCATAGGAGGAGAGACATGATCGAGGGTAATTGAGGGAAAAAAATAATGTGAGAGAGAATATGGTGTCCTAAAGGGTCATATGGTGTCTCATGAACCTTTAAGACACCATATGACACCTTAGGACACTATATGATGTTGTTATAAGTCTTACAGTTTCCTAAGGGGTCATATGGTGTTCTATGAGCCTTTAGGACACCATATGGTGTCATTAGGGGTCGTATGGTGTGTTAAGGGGTCATATGGATCCTATGACCCCTCAGGACACCATATGACCCCTAAGGTATTGTTAGGGGTCATATTGTGTCTGAATAGGTCATATGGTGTCTTTGGAGGTTGTATGGTGTGCTAAGGGGTCATATTGTCTCCTAAGGGGTCACAAGACATCGTATGACCCCTTAGACACCATATGATCCATTAGGTTTTATTAGGGCTCATACTATGTGCTAAGAGGTCATATGGTGTCCCATCACCCTTTAGGACACCATATGAGCCCTTAGGACATCATATGGTGTCGTTATGGGTCTTATGCTGTCCTTAGGGGTCATATGGTATTCTATAACCCCTTAGGACACCATATGACCCTTTAGGACATTATATGACCCCTTAGGATACCATACGATACCTTGGGACACCATATGGTGTCGCAAGCAGTCGTATGATGTCCTAAGGGGTAATATGGTGTCCTATGAACCCTTATGACACTATATGACCCATTAGGTGTCATCAGGGGTCTTATTGTGTCCTAAAGGGTCATATGGTGTCCTATGACCCCTTAGGACACCATATGCTTAGGAGACTGTATGGTGCGATGGGTCGTATGGTGTCCTATGACACCTTAGGACACCATATGACCCCTTCAGATACCATTTGGTGTTGTTATGTGTCGTATGGTGTCCTATGACCCCTTAGGTGTCATTAGGGTTTATTTTATGTCCTAAGGGGTCGTATTGTGTCCTAAGGGGTCAAACAGTGTCCTATGACCCCTTAGGACACTATATGATGTTGTTAGGAGTCATATTATGTCCTAAGGGGTCATATAGTGTCTTATGACCCCTTACGACACCACATGGTGTTGTTATGGGTCGTATGGTGTTCTAAGGGGTCATATGGTGTTCTATGACCTCTTAGGACACCATTTTTTTGTTGTTATGGGTCGTAAGGTCTCCTAAGGGGTCATATGGTGTCCTATGACCCCTTAGGACACCATATGGTTTCATTATGCATCATATGGTTTCCTAAGGGGTCATATGGTGTTCTATGACCCCTTAGGACACCATATGATCTCATTAAGGGTCATATGGTGTGCTAAGGGGTCATATGGTGGCCTATGACCCTTTAGAGCACCATATGACCCTTTAGGTATCGTTAGGCATTATTTTGTGTCATTAGGGATCATATGATGTCTTATGACCCCTTAGGACACAATATGACCCCTTAGGTGTTGTTAGGGGTCATATTGTGTCCTAACGGGTCATATAGTGTCTTACAACCCGTTAGGACACCATATGGTGTTGTTTGGGATTGTATGGTGTGCTAAGGGGTCATATTTTGTCCTAAAGATTCATAGGACATCATATAACCTCTCAAGACATGACATGATCCCTTAGATATCGTTAGGGGTCATATTGTGTCCTAAGGGGTCATAAGGTGTCTCCTGACACCATATGACCCCTTAGGACACCATATCATGTCGTTATGGGTCTTCTTGTGTTCTAAAGGGTCATATGGTTTTCTAAGGGGTCATATGGTTTTATAAGACCCCTTAGGATACCATATGACCCCTTAGGACACCATATGGTGTCATAAAGGGTCGTATGGTATTCTAAGGGGTCATATGGTGTTCTATGAGGTCATATGGTTTTGTATGACCCCTTAAGACACTATATGACATCGGTACGGGTCATATTATGTCCTATGGGGTCATATTGTGTCTTATGACCCCTTAGGACACCACATGGTGTCATTATGGGTCGTATGGTGTTCTAAGGGGTCATATTGTGCTCTATAACCCACTAGGACATCATATTATGTTGTTATGCATTGTATGGTCTCCTAAGGGGACATATAGTGTCCTATGACCCCTTAGGACACCATATGACCCCTTAGGACACCATATGGTGTCATTATGCATCGTATAGTGTCCTAAGGGGTCATATGGTGTTATATGACCCCTTAGGACACCATATGATCCCTTAGGACACCATATGGTGTCGTTAGGGGTCGTATGGAGTGCTAAGGCGTCATATGGTGTCCTATGACCCCTTAGGACAAAATATGACCCCTTAGTACACCATGCAGTGTCCTTAGGGGTCATATGGTGTCCTATTACCCCTTCAGACATAATATGACCCCTTAGGTGTTATTAGGGGTCATATTGTGTCCTAATGAGTTATATGGTGTCCTACAACCCCTTAGGACACCATATGGTGTCGTTAGAGGTTGTATGGTGTGCTAAGGGGTCATATTGTGTTCTAAAGGTTCCTAGGACATCATATAACCCCTTAGGATACCATATGACCCCTTAGGTATTGTTAGGGGTCATATTGTGTCCTAAGGAGTCATATGATGTCTCATGACACCATATGACCCCTTAGGACACCATATTGTGTGGTTATGGGTCTTTTTGCATTGTAAGGGGTCATATGGTGTTATATGACCTGTTAGGATACCATATGACCCCTTAGGAAATGATAGGGTGTTGTAAATGGTGGTATGGTGTCGCAAGGGATCTTATGGTGTCCTAAGGGGCTATATGGTGTCCTATGACCCCTTAGGACACTATATGATGTTGTTAGGGGTCATATTATGTCCTAAGGGGTAATGTTGTGTCTTATGACCCCTTAAGACACCACATGGTGTTGTTATGGGTCGTATGGTGTTCTAAGGGGTCATATGGTGTTCTATGACCCTCTGAGATACCATATTATGTTGTTATGGGTTGTATAGTGCTTTAAGGGGTCATATGGTGTCCTATGACCCCTTAGGACACCATATAGTGTCATTATGCATCGTATGGTGTCCTAAGGGGTCATATTGTGTTCTATGACCCCTTAGGACACCATATGAATCCTTAGGACACCATATGGTGTGCTAAGGGGTCAACTAGTGTCCTATGACCCCTTAGAACACCATATGACCCCTTAGGTATTGTTAGGTGTCATTTTATGTCGTTAGGGGTCATATGGTGTCCTATGACCCCTTGGGACACAATATGACCCCTTAAGACACCATATAGTGTCATTAGGGGTTGTATGGTGTCCTATGACCCCTTAGGTGTTGTTAGGGGTCATATTGTGTCGTAATGGGTCCTATGGTGTCCTACAACCCCTTTGGACCCCATATTGTGTCGTTAGGGGTTGTATGGTGTGCTAAGGGGTCATATTATGTCCTAAAGGTTCCCAGGACATCATATAACCCCTTAGGATACCATATGACCGCTTAGGTATCGTTAGGGGTCATATTGTGTCCTAAGGGGTAATATGGTGTCTCTTGACACCATATGACCCCTTAGGACACCATATCATGTCATTATGGGTCTTCTTGTGTTATAAGGAGTCATATGGTGTTATATGAACCCTTAGGATACGATATGACACCTTAGGACATCATATGGTGTCGTAAGGGGTCGTATGGTGTTATAAGGGGTCATATGGTGTCCTATGACCCCTTAGGATACTATATGACCTTTTAGGTGTCATCATGGGTTGTATTATGTCCTAATGGGTCATATGGTGTTCTATGACCCCTTAGGACACTATATGACCCCTTGGGACACTATATAGTGTTATGGGTCGTATGATGTCCTAAGGGGTCATATGGTGTCCTGCGACCCCTTAAGACACTAAATGACATTTTTATGGGTCATTTTTATGTTCTAAGGGGTAATATTGTGTCTTATGACCCCTTAAGATGCCACAGGGTGTCGTTATGGGTCGTATGGTGTTCTAAGGGGTCATATGGTGTTCTATGACCCTCTAAGACACCATATTATGTTTTTATGGGTTGTATGGTCCTCTAAGGGGTCATATGGTATCCTATGACCCCTTAGGATACCATATTGTGTCATTATGTGTCGTATGGTGTTCTAAGGGGTCATATGGTGTTCTATGACCCCTTAGGACACCATATGACTCCTTAAAACACCATATGGTGTCATTAGGGGTCATATGGTGTGCTAAGGGGTCAAATGGTGTCCTATGACCCCTTAGAACACCATACAACCCCTTAGGTATCGTTAGGTGTCATTTTGTGTTGTTAGGGGTCATATGGTGTCCTATGACCCCTTAGGACACAATATGACCCCTTAAAACACCATATAGTGTCGTTAGGCGTTAGGGGTCATATGGTATCCTATGACCCCTTACGACATAATATGACCCCTTAGGTGTTGTTAGGGGTCATATTGTGTCCTAACGGGTCATATGGTGACCTACAACCCCTTAAGACATAATATGGTGTTGTCAGGGGTTGTATGGTGTGGTAAGGGGTCATATTGTGTCCTAAAGCTTCCTTGGACCTCATATAACCCCTTAGGACACCATATGACCCCTTAGGTATTGTTAGGGATCATATTGTGTCCTAAGAGGTCATGTGGTGTCTCATGACACCATATGACCCCTTAGGACACCATATCATGTTGGTATGGGTCTTCTTGTGTTATAAGGGGTCTTATGCTGTTATATGCCTCTTAGGATATAGTATGACCCCTAAGGACACCATATGGTGTCATAAGGTGTCGTATGGTGTTCTAAGGGGTCATATGGTTTCCTATGACCCCTTAGGACACTATATGATCCCTTAGGTGTCGTCATGGGTCGTATTGTGTCCTAATGGGTCATATAGCATTCTATGACTGCTTAGGACACCATATGACCCCTTGGGATAGTATATGGTGTTATGGGTCATATGGTGTCCTAAGGGGTCATATGGTGTCCTATGACCCCTTAGGATACCATATGACCCTTTAGGATGCCCCATTGTGTCATTAGGGGTCCTATGGTGTCCTAAGAGGTCACTTGGTGTCTTAGGACACCATATGGTGTCATCATGGGTCTTATTATGTCTTAAGAGGTCATATGGTGTTTTATGACCCCTTAGCACACCATATGACCCCTTAGGAGACAATATAGTGTCGTTAGGGGTCATTGTGTCCTAAGGGGTCATATTAAGTTCTATTATCGCTTAGGACATGATGTAACCCATTAGGAAACCATATATACTAAGTTTCAAATAAGGAGAGATATAAGGGTGAAGAGAGATGAAGAACTAAAGAGAGGGAAAATAACTAAAGGACAAGGACATAAATAGAGATATAGATATTAAGGAGTATGAAGTGAGAGGGAGAAAAACTAAAGGAAAAGGATGGATAGAAAGAGGTATACATATCTAGATATTAAAGAGGAGAGAAGACAATAGAGATAAAAAATGAAGATAAAGGGAGAGGGAGATGAATAGATATAAAGAAAGAGAGAGGTAAAGACAAAGATAAATATATGAAGAGAAGGAGAAAAAAGGATAGAGAGCGGTAAAGAGAGAGATAAAAAAAGGAAGAGATAGAGAGATACAAAGGAAGAGAAATATCGATAGATAGAGAGATATAGATAGTGCAAGAGAGTGAGAAAGAGAGATAGAGATTATAGATAGGGATAGATAGAGAGGGAGAGAGAGAAAGAGGAAGATATAGAGATATATAAGGGAACTATAGAGAAGGATGTGGGGAGAGAGCTAGAGATATATAAAGATGGAGCAAATAAAGAAATAAAGGTAGAGAAAGGGAAAGATACTTCAAGAGGGCGATAGAGGAAGAGAAAGAGAAGTAGACTAATCATGTATAGAGGAAGATATATAAAGATAGAGGAACATATAAAAAGAGAGATTGATAGGGAAAAAGATGGAGATGTGAAGATGGAGATAAAGATAGATATGGATAGAAAGTGATAGAGAGAGTAAGACAAATGGAGGGAGAGATGGAGTGAATAAGTGAGATTTAGAGATAATGAGATATAAATATACATGAAGACAAATCTATAGGGATACAGAGATATAGGGCACAAGATAGGGAGAGAAAGGAGGTGATATTAAAAAGTAATATATAAGTATAGGTAGGATAAGGTAGAGAAGGGAGATAAATAGAGAGAAGAGAGATTATTAGAGAGAAATATAGAAATAAGGAGTGACAATGATGGAGTGGGAGAGGGAGAGATAGGAATAGAAAGATGGAGATATATGCAGAGATGCATGTAATTTGGGAATTTTTTTATCTAGATGGGATGAGAAAATAAGTGACATAAGTAGAGAAGAAAGAGATAGATAAAATATATTATATAATTATAGATAGACAAGTGATAGATAAAGCATGTGATAGGAAAAAAATGAGACTTTGTATGCAAATTTGTGAGTATTTAAAGTTTAAATATTGAAGGAATAACTTCAAATGATTATACTTAATTTTTGTTCTATAATATCATCAAACTACCTTATTCATTTGATAGATATCTGAATTACCTTTCCAATGCCTATAAAAGATCAAAATTTTGATAAGAAACGCAAACGTTATGCCCATTTTACTAAACTATGTTTTTTATGTTGAGAAAATCAGATATCCGATTTGAAAAAAATATGACATCACAATAAGGACATCAGCAATTGAATATCCGATAATATCCGATTTGGTTTGGTATTACCAAACCAAATTCAAATTTTGGCCGACCCAAACAAAAAGTCAAAGCGGATTTTGGCATGTTTGGAAAGGTTTAAAATGTTTTTTTTTTCCATTGCCACTTTTTGGCCCCCCATGATCTTGCACATACCCATTTCTATTGGTCTACTCCTTTTGATGAAACTTAGAGGGGGGCCTTGAAGTTGTAATGCTCATAAATTTTTCTATAGATGTTTGGAATTTTTGGGGTGTTGTCTTCATTTTTTATGATGGCGATGTTTCCTTTGGTGGCAATTTTCCTTGTGCTATGGTAGGTGGACTTGAGATGGATGTTAAGGGATAGTTACTCTAGGGGCACCTAACTAGAAAGAGCTCCCTTTGGTGTTTTTTCTATAGTGCTAGATTCTTGCTTCTTTTAAAGGTTCTTTTCATTGTCGAGGGCTTCTACTTCTACCGCTTTCTCCCCCTATCACTTGTGCCTTTTTTGTTTTCTCTCTAGATCTCTTGCTTGCAAAAAGTTTTGGAATCTTTGCTTCTCTAGTTTTTTGTTAGGGACTCTCCCTAGGTGCTCTTCCTTTCTGGGATATTGTTCCCAAGTTCTTATGTGATTAGGTGGCTTATTGAGGTGCCTCTAATCATTTTTGTGCTACTCCATTTGAGTATGTTTTATGTTTTACAAGAATGGCTATGTGTTCCTCTAAGGTTGCATGATGCCTTCTAAAACTCGCTGTTAGGTTTTAGTTTCCATGATTATTCTATCATTGTAAGGGTTTTTGTTCGGGTTAATATTCAGGGTTCTCTCTAGAATCCCTATGTTCTAAGAATGCAAGCTTTTTTAGGGTTCAAGACCCTTTTTCCTATTAGTTGGGTGCTCTAGTCAAAAGCCTTATTTTAAAACAAAAATGGTGTCCTCTTTTTTGGGTGTTTGGTGGTCTCACGGCTTGTGAGTTCCTCCTAGTTATATTAAGGGTATGGTCCCTCTCCTATTTTTAATTAATCAGAATAAAATGGATTGATAAAGATTGTAGGGTCATAGCATTTATTGATCTTTGTTTATGTAATAGATATTTATATCACATTGACATAAAAATCATATGAAAGAAAATGTAAGAGTGGCTTCGTTATTTAATTGGTTAATAGGCTTCAAGTGCTAAAATGCCCATAAATAAATAGAAGTTTAGTTTGAAGATGAAAGAGGGAGATAATATTGATGAATAAATGATGATACGTTAGTACCAAACTGGTACTGAGAGGGGGGGTGAATCAGTACAAGCAAAAAAACCTTTTCCTGAACTGGTTTGACTGCCAAACACTGCACTTTGACTGGCAAGCACTAACACCGGTCTAAACTAGATTACTATCGGTAAAACATAGTGAGAATGTGAAAAACATAAACTAGTAACCCTTAGCTTTCCATACAATCTAATACCTCATTTCCACTTCACCCTTATGCATAAACAAGTAATCTATCATCAAAAATATAATGACTGCCAGTTCAACATATTTTACCAGTTTGACATAAAACACTAAACCATCACATGAAAGGCATCACACATGACACATTGATTTTTCATGTGGAAACCCAATTGGGAGAAACCACAATGGGGATGAATACCCACAAGCTATTCTTGAACTCTTTTGAAGTCCGTTCTGTTAGGAGCTTAGTCCGGTTAGAGACTTTTACAATAGGTTCTGCTAGGAACCAATCCTGCTAGGGATCAACCGGTTAAGGGATGGCTAAATACCCAGTTAAAGGTTAGAACCCTGTTAAAGGTTACCTCAGAAGATGATTTGAAGAACTCATTGAATTGAGTCACCCTATTAAAGGATTTACACAAAATCCTATTAAAGCTACCTAGTTAAGGGATTTTCCAACTGCTAAAATGGTTAGAAGTCAATAGGTAATACACTGATTTGATAATAGCACTCAATGCCAAGGCAGATCCACTTTAGCTCATTTTCTTCTGCAATCACACTCTGCAGGTATCAACACACTTCTCCAATCTAGCAAGAATCAAGTATCACTCACTGGGATACACACATACCATTTGCCAACAACTTCAACATGAAAAACATCATCGACCATATAAGAGATAGATAGGTCGATAGCATAAACCCTAAACCCTAAACATTTTTGTTTTACAATCCAGTCAGTTCAATGTTGACCATTAATCACACTGCATCAAATATAATAGTCTTGAACAGATCTCAAGACATTCTCCAACATTCATTGTTTCCCGCTTTAGGAAGCCGCTAACTCATCACACGCTCTCCAGCGTTTACAGAGGCTTTGCACATTCCCGAGGTAGATAGGATCAATCTCCATTCAAGATCCTCAAGGAAATCCTTCACACGCACAAGGCTGATGTGGAAACACTATCTGGTCTTCATTACAATGCTAACTCATCACAAGATGTCATCGGTTGAATCACACAAGCTTGGAATACATCAATTGGAAACCCTTAAGCTGAGACTACCAACTGGTAGTCATGCCAAATGAAACCCCAATACAAAACTTCCATTTACCAGTTCTCATACCAACGTACAGGTTCACCTTGAACAAATACCGGTTTACATCATCATACCAGTTCTCTTGCCAGTTTGCTTACTACAACATATCGGTTTTCTTACTACAACATACTGGTTCATACTTCAACATATTGACATCAATGACAACATACAATATCATCATGTCATCATGCTTTGCTCATATTCCAACAATCTCCCTCTTTGGTATTGATGGCAATATACAAAGATATTTTTCTGCTTCTACTTCACATCTTCTCCACAATACTATAGATATCTTCTCCACTTCACATCTTCTCCCCCTTTGACAACAATGCCAAAGTGGAGGCATGCACATCTATGTTCCACTATGTTGCTCCCCCTAAGGAGGAGCATCGTTCAACACACCAACCCTAAAAAAAGACATATCAATGTAAGACCTGATTATTGTGGAGCACACACCTTTAGTTCACCTCTTGAAGGGGTACCACCCCTAATTCACCTCTCAAATAGGTAAAGGTAGCCTTTGGTAGAGGCTTGGTGAATATGTCTGCTAACTGCACCTTACTGGAAACATGTTCCAGTACAACCTCTTTGTTCTAAAACTTTTCCCTTAAGAAATGATACTTAAGATTGAAGTACTTGGTTGTAGCATGTAAAATAGGATTCTTAGAGATGTTAATTGCACTTGTGTTGTCACAAAATATACATACCGGTTCAGATACAAGAACTTTGAAGCCATTTAATACATGCTTCATCCAAATTGTCTAAGTACAGTTCATAAATGCTGCAACATACTTCGCTTCTGTTGTAGACTGAGAGATACAACTCTGCTTCTTACTCATCCATGAGACTAGTCTACCACCAAGAAAGAATGCACCACCAGTTGTGCTCTTCTAGTAGTCCACATTCAGGTCGAAATCATTACTGTATGGATAACATAATCTATAGTCAATAGTTCCCTTTAGATATCTAAGAATCTGCTTGACTGCTACCAAGTGGGATTCTCTTGGGCTTTTCTAGAACCATGCAGTAGTGCCCACTGCAGTGCAATGTCCGGTTTTCTATGTACTACATAGTGTAATTTACCAATCATTGATCTGTATTCTTTCTCATTTACCAACATTGAGTCATCCTCTTTTGATAATTTACAACTGGTCACCATCAGTGTACCAACCGGTTTGCTGTCTTCCATGCTAAATGTCTTCAACACCTCTTTGACATACTTGGACTGAGTGATAAAGATTTCATCTTTCATTTGTTGAATCTGTAGTCCAATGAAGAACTTAATATCCCTTATAAGTGATATCTCAAATTCCTTTTTCATCTCATCTGCAAAATCATGACTCATCTTGTCATCTCCTCCAAAAATTATGTCATCAACAAATACCTCACAGATTAGAATCTAATCTCCTTTTGATTTTAGGTAGGTATTGCTCTCTTCACTTGTTCTCTCAAATCCAATCTTCACAAGATGAGAGTGCAAGCGTTCATACCATGCTCTAGGTGCTTGCTTTAGTCCATACAAGGCTTTATGTAGCCTACACACCATGTCACTATCTTTTGATAGGGCAAACCCATTTGTTTGCTCTATATACACCTCCTCTTCAAGTATTCCATTTAGGAATGTAGATTTTACATCCATTTGATATACTTTGAACCCCTTGAAGGTTACATATGCAAGAAGCATATGAACTCCTTCCAATCTGGCTACTGGAGAAAAGGTTTCTCCATAGTCTTCTCCTTCTTGAGCATATCCTTTGCACATCAGTCTGGCTTTGTTTCTTACCACTGTGCCATCTTCATTCAACTTATTTCTGAAAACCCATTTGGTGCCTATGACATTTTTATGCTCAGGTCTGGGTACCAAAGACCATGTACCATTCTTTTCTATCTGGTCAAGTTCTTCTTGTATTGCCTTGATCCAGTCTTCATCTTTATGTTCCTCTTTGAATATTTTAGGCTCAAATTCAAAGATCATGCAAAAGTTTTCTCTGATCTTTCTTCTTGTAAGAATTCTTGCATCCTTGTCTCCTATGATCTGCTTTGGATCATGATTTAGTTTTACATACCGAGGAATGATCTTAATTGTTTCCTCTTTCTTTTCTTCTTCATCCTCATCTGCATCAGCATCAACATCTACTGGTGTAGGAGCATTGTTACTGGTGCTAGGTTGTTTTGCAACCAGTTCCCAGAAGGTTACTACTGGTTCATCTCCTACTTGCTCACTGCCGGTTTCCTTAGGTTTCTCAGAGGTTTCATCAACTCTAACATTTATGCTTTCAACAATTCTCTGAGTCCTATTGTTGAAACATTTGAGAGCTTTTCTTTTTGTGGAATACCCTAGGAATATTCCCTCATCACATTTTCCATCAAACTTGCTCTGATGTTCACTCCTCTTGATATAACATTTGCTACCAAACACTCTAAAGTAGCTTACCACTGGTGTCTTACTGGTCCAATACTCATAAGGAGTTTTATCCTTACCTTTCTTGATGAGTACCTGGTTCATTGTGTAGACTGCAGTGCTCACCGTTTCTCTCCAAAAGGTGTGAGCAACTTTTCCTTGGATCAGCATTGTTCTGGTTGCTACAACTATAGTACGGTTGTTTCTCTCTACTAGGCCATTCTACTATGGTGTCCAGGGGGTAGACAATTGCCTCTTGATGTCATTCTCTTCACAGTACTTGTTGAATTCACCAGAAGTGAATTCTCCTCCTTGATTAGTTCTCAGGCACTTAATCCTCTTATCGCTTTCTTTTTCAACCAGTGCTCTGAAGGCTTTGAACTTTCCAAAGGCTTCAGACTTGTCCTTCAAGAATGTGACCCACATCATTCTTGAACAATCATCAGTAAGAATCATAAAATATGTATCTCACTGCGCACTCCTAGTTTTCATAGGACCACACAAATCAGTATGCACAAGATCATGTAAATTGTCTGCGATGAAGGATTTACCTTTGAAGGTTGAGGAAGACATTTTCCCCAGTTGACACTCTCTGCACAAATAATTTTCCGATTTGCTCTGTATAGGCAATCCTCTAATTGCCATTATTTTATTGGCCTTCACAATATTATCAAATTTTACATGGCAGAGTCTCCTATGCCATATCCAACTATCATCAAACTTAGCCATTATACATGTACTGATATTTGCATTCAGCTGAAATAGGTTACCTTTGGTCTACATACCGGTGGCCATCAGTTCACCACTCTTACCTTTTATTTTACACACTCCATCTCTGAATTCCAGAGTGAGTCCATTATCATTCAGCTAGGTAGCACTCAAAACGTTGTGTTTGAGACCTTCTACCCAATACACATTCTCAGCACTACTTTTTCCATTCAGAGAGATGGACCCTCTACCTTTTACCATACATGGTGCATCATTACCAAAATGAACCACACCACCATCATACTCTTCCAGAGATAGAAACTTACTCTGTTCAGTAGTCATATGGTGAGAACAACCACTATAAATAATCCACTCATTAGAATTATCAAAGCAGGAGACAAGAGCCTTCTTGTTTGACACATCTTCCTTAACTGCTACAAACACAATGTCTTCACTATCTTCATCTTCTGATTCCTCATCAGTGACACCTTCATCAACTGCTACAAAATAGTTTCTCCTGTTTCATCCTTTGAACTTCTTGAACTTCTCCAGTTTGTCCTTGTTATCACCATTAGGATAATTTACAGCAATGTGTCCTATCCTATTGCAAGAAAAACATTTCAAAGGGAGCTTACCTCTGTATTTACCAGTTCCCTTAGGAAGTCTCTTGGCAAGAAGAGCTTCAAATTCCATTAGGATCTCCTCATCATCCATTTCTCTGCTTTGTCTTGGCTCACCACTGGTACTAGCTTCTTTGCCCTTTCTAGATGGTGTAGCAAATGCTCTAAAGGCTGATTCAGTTTTCTGAATACTACCATCATAATTATTTAGCTCATAAGATGTCAACTTAGCAATGATAGAGTCTAGGGATACCTTTGTCTTGTCTATGGACCTCAACTCTTGAATAGAAGCAACCCTTATTGCATAGACCAAGAATAAGGATCTCAGGACTTTGCTAACAAAAGTGGAATCATCTATTATACTACCTGCACTTTTGATGTCTCCAACAATAGTTTTGATTCTTATTCCATATTGTTGAATGGTCTCTCCTTCAACCATCTGCATGTCTTCAAACTTTCCCCTAAGGCTCTCTTCCTTAGCTTGTTTCACATGCTCATCACCGCCATAGATATTCTCAAGAGAATCCCATACTTCTTTGGGATTATCTTTATCCTGAACATTAATAAACTCAATGTTGGATAGACTACTGATTAGGGCTTCCATGACTTGCCCATTCTCTTGAATCTCTCTCTTTTGATCATCGGTGAGAGTACCGGTAGGTATAATATAAGCATTCTTAACATAGCTCTAGTGTTGATCACCCCTTCTTTTGATGTATATCTTCATTCCATTATTCCATATTTTAAAGTTGTCTCTGTTGAACTTTGGACCTTCCCTCTTCAACATTAGAGTAGGATCTTTTCCTCAAGTAGTTCAGCTTACAATAGAGAGGCCCTAGAGGATGCTCTGATCCCAATTGATGAATAAATGATGAACAGTTAGTATGAAACTGGTACTAAGAGGGGGGGGTGAATTAGTACAGGCAAAAAAAACTTTTCCTGAACCGATTTGATTGCAAAACACTGCACTTTAACTAGCAAACACTATCATCAGTCTAAACCAGATTACTACCAGTAAAACACAGCAAGAATGTGAAAGACATAAACCGGTAAACCTTAGCTTTCCATACAATCTAATACCTCATTTCCACTTCACCCTTATGCATAAACAAGTAATCTATCATAAAAAATATAATGACTGCTAGTTCAACATATTTTACGAGTTTGACATAAAACTCTAAACCATCACATGAAAGGAATCACACATGACACACTGATTTTTCACGTGGAAACCCAACTAGGAAAAACCACGGTGGGGATGAATACCCACAAACTATTCTTGAACTCTTTTCAAGTCCGCTCTGTTAGGAGCCTAGTCTGGTTAGAGACATTTACAATAGGTTCTACTAGGAACTGATCCTACTAGGGATCACCTGGTTAAGGGATGGCTAAATACCTAGTTAAAGGTTAGAACCCTGTTAAAGGTTACCTTACAAGAGGATTTGAAGAACTCATTGAATTGAGTCACCTTGTTAAAGGATTTACACAAAAGCCTGTTAAAGCTATGCGGTTAAGGGATTTTCCAACTGCTAAAATGGTTAGAAGTCAACAGGTAATACACTGATCTTATAATAGCACTCAATGCCAAGGTAGATCCACTTTAGCTCCTTTTCTTCTGCAATCACACTCTGCAGGTATCCACACACTTCTCCGGTCTGGCAAGAATCAAGTATCACTCACTGGGATACACACATACCATTTGCCAACAACTTCAACATGAAAAACATCATCGAACTTATAGGAGAGAGATAGGTCAGTAGCATAAACCCTAAACCCTAAACATTTAGGTTTTACAATCCAGTCGGTTTAATCCTAGCCATTAATCACACTGCATCGAATACAACAGTCTTGAACAGATCTCAAGACATTCTCCAACGTTCATTCTTTGCCGCTTCAGGAAGCTGATAACTCATCACGCGCTCTCCACCATTTACAGAGACTTCGCACATTCCCAAGGTAGATAGGATCAATCTCCATGCAAGATCCTTGAGGAAATCCTTCATGCGCACAAGGCTGATGTGGCAACACTATCTAGTCTTCATTACAATGCTAACTCATCACAAGGTGTCATCGGTTGAATCACACAAGCTTGGAATACATCAATAGGAAACCCTGAAGCTGAGACTACCAACCGGTAGTCATGCCAAATGAAACCCCAATACGCAACTTCCATTTACCGATTCTCATACCAACATACCGGTTCACCTTGAACAAATACCGGTTTACATCATCATACCGGTTCTCTTGCCAGTTTGCTTACTACAACATACCGGTTCATACTTCAGCATATTGACATCAATGACAACATACAATATCATCATTCCATCATGGTCTACTCATATGCCAACAAATATTGTTCAACGTAGTATATTTTGTTTCCTACAATCAACTTGAAAGTGTAAACTCTATACTTGATAATGCTAAAATAATCTTACTAAGTAGTATGTCTTCAAGTTTTGATCATATTATTTTTACATTAAATAAATAAATCCTTGATTTAAAATGGCAATGTCATCTTTGATTGATGAAGAAAGTAGAGTTAAAAATAATAATTCAATTAATTAGAAAACTTCTTTGTTATTAAGAAGCCTAAAATTTCAACAATAATTCTATTATTTTAAAAAAGGTGGACATTTTAAAACAAATTGTATTAAATAGGCTAAAGATCTCATCATTGGTAAGTTGAATAAGATAAATTTATTACTAAAAGTAATAGTGAAAAACAATATTGTGATTTTCAAATGTATCAAGAAAAGATTGACCATGCCATGATATTGATGAGGATTATGTTTTTTACAAATTAAATCAAGGTCCAACTGAATATTTGAAGAAATAGAGGGAGGAGGACATCTATCATCTTGATATAGATTCTCACTAAGGGATGATTTATTGCATGGGAGGCACCTTTCATATATGTATCCCTAAAGAAAAGAGGAGGCTTGGAATTATTTGTGTCCCTTCAAGAAGGGAAGGACAATTTTTAATGAGTGCATTTAATGTATTCATGTTTGGTTGACGTTTTGCATGCTAAAGGAGGGATTATTTCCATGATAATAAAGGAGGGATATGACACACTCAAAGGAGATGTGGACTCTAAGAGGAGAGTTGTTCTCTCATGTTTAGCACTAGAGGAGGCCTTTTGACACACTCAAACTAGAAGATGTGGACTTTTAGTAGAAATTTATGTCTCTTTGTGAAAGAATGTTAGGGATAATTTATTTTATTTCATGTTATGCACATGATTGTAGTTTCTATAGTCACAAAATTAGTTGGTGAAGTGAACCTAATATCTTGGGTAAACAAGGAGGAGAGGTGAAGATTCTTCATAAAAGTATCAAGAAGGTTTGTGTGCAACTCTTACAATGTTTCGCCCATGTTCATATTAATGTAGTAAATGGGGCATCTTGTATTATTATATTAATAAACTATTTATTGGTTGATTATCATGATTATTTAACAGTTTTTGTTTTTTATTTTATTTATTCAAATACACAACCTATTTAAAGGCATGTGTTTGAATCAATATACATCAAGTATTTTGTGTTCTTCCTTAAAGTGTATTTACTACATGAATTTTACTCCCCTCAATTTTTAGAGACATAGTATCCCACATTGGTTATACTTTCACACCTCTTATTGGTGTACTTTATATATACTTGCCTCTTTCTCTCATATGAACTTTTCATGTCATCTAATCATATAATAGTATATTTCTCATGTGTATTTTTAATAGTATATATAGTCCAATGAAATATGCATGTGTAATGGTGGTTCCCATTGATACACATCTATGCATTCTCCTATATTGTATAGTGGTTGTACATTAGCATCCCCTATTGGCATATTTTCTGCACATTTTTGGTACCTTGGACATGATAAATGTACCTGGATAGGTATCCACTTAGGTTACCTGACTTTTACTTTCTCTAATTATTTGGATACATATAATATCTAGCATTAGTTGTACATTCATATCTCTTAGTGGTATATTCTATATATGCTCAAATGTTTCTCTCATATGAGAAGCTCATACCATCTAGTCTTATTTCATTTTAATTATTTTATGCATTTGCAATTACATCCCTAGTCTAATTAAATAATTATGTATTACATATTTAATTTTTTATTTTTAAGTGTAATTTGGCTTTTATAGCTCGGTCTTGTCATCAAATTCTACGAAGTTTACTTATCAACAAGTATCACAAATATTAGGAAAAATTGAATAAACTAATTAATGTAATATCGGTATGTATTGAGGGTTGGGAACAATGCATATAGTTCTTGTGGGTGATTTGTTTGTGCATGGTATGTCAAATTCTTTATAGATCACTTTCACGTGGCAATTAGAGGATTTACTATTCACTATTGGCCCCATCATAGTCATGGATCTATCTTTATCTATTCTACATAATCTTATATTATTTCCACAAGTTCTATAATACAACATTTTTCTTCTCAACCATAACAATTACATTAACAAGGAAATATTGGTCACATAAGAGTTATGTAGTTCAATACAATCTTATTCAATTTTTTGAACTTTTTATTGGACACCTGTTGGCAACGCAACAATATTACCCAAGAGAATGACCATGTATCTTTGAAACCATTCTTTTATAATTTATTAATTAATATATTTGGTTGAGGTATCTATTATTATGTTTATTTATTGTTAGAATTTGTTTGAAAAGGGTTTACATATTGAGATGAAAAAGTCTTGCTATATAAATATTTTAATAAGATAACATATCTTTCACAACTCATCTCAGTTTTTGTGCTAGGATTGTAAATTTAAGTCATTTATTATGCCTAGAGGCATCTACAATGAAAAATTTGATAGGTAAATGCATGCATGTTTCAGTTTCTCTATAAGTATTATTTTAATAATCCCAATAAAATAGAATCATTGCCTCTTGTCTCTAAGTATATGAAACTGTTACATCTTTAATGAGAGTGAAAGAGTGCAGCATTATTCAGCTCCATGTTCTTCTTGACAGTAATAAGTATACTAATTGCTACAGCCAATAAAATCTATGCTTCCAACACCACCTGATGGCAATAATATAAACATATCTCTTTACAAATCTAAGTATATAGCTCAAGAGAAATTACATAATTTTGAAACATAAATAGGGAACAGTTAACTAATTAAGACAGTAATAAAGACTTTATTCATATCCCTACCTTGACAGGATTGCTGCCCTCTCTAGAAAATTTGCTTTTAATGAATCTTACGAAAGTTACATAACAAATTACGCAGACTCTCGATCTGCGTATCCCATATCTTCAGCCATAATATTTTTAGCAAAGTCCGTATCCCATATCTTCTTCTGATATACTGTTGGATTTTGCATGAGCATGGTATTCACAATACTCTAATACTTTCTTCAGCACTTTACCAGGTTTGACGTGACCATTTTGTTCTTCACGGAATTGAATGCGACTTCTGAATTGATAGCACTACGAAAAACAAATGTTATCAAACTCGTGAATTGATAACGGGTAAGATAGAACATCTTATATCCTTCACTTAGTTTTCAACAAGTGAGATAGGCCGACTTTCGCTTAGTTTTATTGTTAAAATGGAAAAAAATTCAAATTCTAGATGATCTCCCTTTGCGTTGTTTTGCAATAGGGCCACGTTAAGTAGATTTCACTTCTTGTTCAATGGAGATTTTGATATCATTGTGAGTATGTTAGTCCGAGTATGTATAGGCAAGACTAATGTTTTCATCTACCTAATTGTCTATTATTATTTTTTGTTGGAAAGCATTCAAATAAATTGTTTTTGAATTTAATAATGTAATTTTAGAACTTTTTTTTTCTGATTTCCCCTGAATGAGCAATGAGGCCTGAAAAATATTAAACATTTACCAATGTTTCATTTGGAAGGTTCTAGTGGGTAGGTGGCATTTGTAAAGAAGATTATGTGCCTCGTCTTGGAATCACACTTTTCATACATGTGTTGGAGCTCAAGAATCTAGTAGCTATAAAATGCCAAAGAAAAGTGTTTAGGGTTGTTTAGGTGATTCTTAACATTATCTTTAATGAAGTGTATGAATTTTTTTTGAGGTAGGTACTACTAATTTTAATGAAAAAAACATGTTAACAGGATAAAACTAAAATAGTTTTTTGGGTCTATAATTAAGGCCCATTTTGACACATGTAGGTAGAATGATTACACCTCTGCTTGAAATTTTGTAAATCCTTTAATAAAATTCATTATGTGCATATCCTACATAAGTGGCATTCCATGAAACCATATTTCTAAGTTCTTTTGAGACATTTTGTTAAACAATTCACATCCTCATCTATGCTTCTGTGCATTTTGCTTACATATCTACATGTACATTTCCAACTATAATAGCTAACAAAAATCACAATTCCATCATGCATCAAATTTAGCACAGGCACGAACAATGATGGAAAAGGCTATTGAACCAATGCATCAAATTTAGCATAGGCACGAACAATGATGGAAAAGGCTATTGAAATTTTTTTTCAACAAAGCCAATTTGTGCATATCGTAAAATTTCCCTGCAGTCTAAGATTGTTCAATAGCTAAGCTAGGGTTGTATGAAGGCAATATACTGCAAGCATTGTTGGATATTCTCAAAATGGACTCATTGAGAAAGCCTTGCATCATTTTCAATAGACATTATTAGTAGGTATAAAGACAAATTCAGCAACTTTTGCAAGCATCATCTTGACATGACCCAAAGTAGGAGCTTTTCTAGTGTCTGAAGATCCATAAATAAATAATGTTTACGATTTTGATAGTGTTGAAAGGATAATAGGTTTTGTTACTGAATCACTATCTGGCTTGAAGACTACTTTGATTTAGATGCAAATGATTCTTCCTTTATTTCTTGATCGTTTTTGTTGACTATTGATTCCAGATGTGGCTTTGGGTTTAGTGATCTCAAAGGTAGCATTGGATAGCCTTTGAGTTGAGGATTTCTTTTGGTACTTTTAGTCCATTAAGTGATAGAAGGAATTTCGACACAGTTGGAGCGAAGTGAACTTCTTACCTCTTAAATTGAATATTTTGGATTTCGGTTCAACATGTCTGTTCTCTGATCACCTATATTATGAATTAGAGTCTTTATATGAATTTTTTTATACTCTAGATCCAAGTTTTTACATAAAATTTTTATACGTTTTTTTCTTTTATCCAAAAAAAATTCTCATTCTTCAGCACTTTTGTTCTTATGTAAGGAACCAGCTACAGATCATGTAAAAATGGAATACTAATGTCCCTTTGATTTCACTTTCATTTAAAACTCCTGACTCATAAATTTTAACATATAGTGAAGATATCTAACTCAGTTTTATAAAGGTTTGGGGGAATATTTTGATTTCAATTTTGAATCATCTGGTTCATTTAATGCAATAATATGTGACTAAATTGACTTAGTAATTTTAATTATTTTTTAGCATCTTATCTTTTATGTTAAATCCTCCAATATCATTTCTACATTCTCATTCATATGTCCACAACAAAATGAAATTTGGTCAATTATGTAAGTACTCTAACCTAATTTATAAGGACATTGTCTCAATAGTGTGGATATTTTATATTGTTAAAGTAGAGGTCACTACTACAACTTTAGCCTCATTTCATATTGGCCTCAAGGGATACAATATAATGTTGGAGAAATAGACGATTAATATTTAAATACATGTCATATTGAAATTTATATCTCTTAGAGTGAGTTGTTCATAAAAGTTGAGATTATGCAACTATGCTTGATAATGAGTAAATCTACACTTTTGTGCACAATTAATAACATGGCTTACAAGACGCATATTTAGATTATATCTATAATTTGCATCATTGATAGATCTTGCATTTTGTGTAGGCTATACATTCAGGAGGATCGAATGTTTCCCTATTCAAACTATCATCTTTTTGTTCCCAATTCATGAATTACTACATTCATCAATGGACATCTAGCAACATCCTTATTTTTTTCATGCAAAATGAATTTCAATGAATTCCCTTATGAGGACAATATTATTACATGCCTATTCTTGGAGCATGTGCGAACACCTCAATTCTCTTCAATTTGATAGTGTTCATACTTTCTAATTTCACACATATCGAGTTTTATAGTTCATTAAATAATTTAGGTTTTTTCCCCTATTTTGAAGGTGTTCTCTTAATGTTCTTGAAAAGATAGCAAGTGTAAAACAGACAAAGTTCCATGGTAGGTCATTAAATGTGTATGATGATGTTAATACAAACAAGGTAGGTTTGGTTTTGAAATATGTAGTTTACATTAAGTTTATTGTAAATTGAATTTGGAAAATCATTAAATATTGTTGTTTGTTATTCTAAATGATTATTTCAAATGGAGAGATCTAGCAAGTCGTTTAGTACAATTGTCTTTCCTATCTTGTAGGGCTCTGTCAAAAGATCATTTACCAAAAAAGGTATCATGTAATTAAGTGAGGTGGATATTGTCTATTATATATTAAATGTTTTTTTTCATTACAACAAAGACATGTTCTCATATTTATAACATATGGGTGAGTATAGATTTTTTTTTCAATCTCAAACAATGGAAGCTTTGGTGGATATTGTCTATTATACATTAATTTTTTTTTTTCATTACAACAAAGACATGTTCTCATATTTATAACATATGGGTGAGTATAGATTTTTTTTTCAATCTCAAACAATTATATTTTTGTCTGACAATGGAAGCTTTGGTTCTATAGAACAATCACTCTCTACCCTCAAAGCGCAATAGTTTTAGTCTCAAATTTTGAACTGTCTTGTATGCTAAGAAAGTATAAGTCCATTAAATGGATTGCCTCTAATAAATTCCCAAGCTCATTTCCTATATTCAATAATAATTGCACCAAGCAACAATAAATTTATACTAACTAGTGATACAAAATTGCCATTTTATGGGTATCAAGAATGCAAATTGAATCAACTGCTAATCACTTACATTATTCTTTATTGTTTTGAAATGAACAATGCAAGGACATAGAGAGTTAAGAACATATGCATCACTTTTCATGCCTTGTGGCAAGGAAAAAAGAGAAATAGGTGAACACATTCTCCTCTAGACGTTTCAATGCTTCCAATGAAAATTATTTGTTAAGTGTGAATATAAAAACTTTCTTATAATTTATCCTCTATAAAATCAGTTGGTCATTTATTTTTGTATTTTTTCTTTTAAAAAAGTAGTTGTTTGCATTATCTACAAAAAGTGAAGCAAGAGTATTATATTCCGAAGAAGAAGATCGAAGATCCATTTCAATAAATTAGATCACTTAAAACTCTTCACAAGACTAATCTTAAACTCAAACAAAATATAAAATACTAGTTGAAATTCACATTTAATATCATTTTTATTTTGTAGTCAAAATCTAAAATGGCCTTTGGTTTAATTTTAAGTATTGCATGAACATTGTGATTTACTATGGATTATTAATGGATGTAATGTGGAATAATTACAAACTATGATGTAACAAAAGGGACACATGTTATGCAACTTGTATTATTTTTGATAAAGATAAACTGATTTTACATGGGCCCTAAACCAATAGTTTTGCAGAAACTGGCCATTAGCCAACCAGACAGAAACCAACAGCAAAATAGGGGAACACTCCAGACTGAGCACAAAAGAAAAAATAAACAACTGGTAACAAAAAAAAGCACATCCAAACACTCAATTAAGCAAGTGCACAGGCTCCTTGTTCTTCTGGATGGTAACCTTGTTGATTTATTTCAATTCCTTCATAATGAACTTGGAGGTACCCTTATTGTTGTTCCTACTTCTGGTCCTGGAACTAGGGCCCATAGTTTTATTGCCACCCACAACAGAGTCTTCATCGCCCAGATCTTTCTTTTTGTTACTGCCATCAGGAAAATTACTATAAATAAGATTGGATCTGTAGTTTGCCACCTTGGCATTGAAATTTTCTAGCCCCTCCATACTATTTCTCATGGTGTTGTTGCTTATGTCAACCAGATTCTTAAGGTTATTCTTGATCTCCTCCATAGACTTCTCAACCTTCTTAATTCTTTGTTCATGATTACATTTCATAACCTCAACATCATGGTAAAGCTTCTAGGTCATGATCATGAGCTTCTCCATTTTTTTAGGCTCAAGTGAATCAGTGAAGATATCAAATATCTCCTTAATCCCCTCTTTGAGGGTATCAATCTCCTTCCCCACCCACTTCCAAGAGTTTTCCTAGCTTCTAGTCGCTTCCATCACCAGATTCATCAGAGTACTTTGTTTTTGTAATCCACTATCCACATCTTTAGGAAAATTCCCTTGCTTCTCCTTCAAGACATGAAGAGGAATTTCCAATTTGATTTCCTGGTCCAAGGTCTTGGGACCATAGTCTTTAGCAACCAATTTGTTCTTTTTGGAATAAGGCTCAGTTTTAGAAGCCATCTTGTTGGTCGATTTATATATACCTGCAGCTCATCTAGGGGTGTTCTTGCTACAATGGGTTCAAGGAGTGACCAACATCTCACCCTCTTCAACCAGGTTATAATTAGGGTCAACAATAGGTTTGGTTCTCCCACTATCTTCCATCTCCATATCCGTATCAGAGACATCTTGAACATCAGCATTAGGGATTTGGCCTTTCTAAAAGAGAGAGGGTACAAATTCATGGGATTTGGCGTACTCTATAATGAGCACAATAAGCCCTTCATGGAGGACCAAATTATTCAGATTGTTAACATGTTTTTCAATACTATTTTCCAAAGAAGAAACCAGATCGAATGGAATCGAAACAAATTTTGCATGCTTAAAGTGACTAAAGATGGTAAAATGATAAGAAAAGATACTGGCATATCTGTCATCAAGCTTAATGTACCTCATAATGAATTCAGCCATATTCACCTAGGGAGCCATTAGATCCCTTCTGTTGTAGCCACCATCAGTCATTTTATTATCTCTTAAATGCTCCTTATCTTTATCAAAGAAATTTTCCATATCTTCCTTCCCTATTTTTATGTCTCTCTAAAACCTTCTGCCATTCATAGCCAAACCCATAACCATAGCCACCAGGGTTTCATCCACCTGAAAAATCAGCACCATAAGCCCTCAAAACCCCTTTCTTCCGCTCGTTGAAAAATGTTTCTGTGAGTAGAGGAGAAGGGCCATGAAGTATTTCCAAGGAGAGAACCATCCCCCCATCAACAATTTCCTGCCACACCTCCTTATTTTTATTCTATTTATCAAAAGTGGGTTGTTCTTGCCTAGTCTTTTCCCCACCCATAATGGTTCGAGTTGCAAAATAGAAGCACGAAATGGGCCACACCAGACAAGACTCCAAATAGGAACCAAGATAGGGGCCACACAAGAGGATAGAAAATCCAGGCACAAGGGAAATTACTAGATTTTTGAATAGGGAAATCAAAAGGAAACCATTTCCCCAACAACATAATCAAATCATGGTTTTTCTTAATTAATTACTACAAGTGGTTGGTATCATCATATGCCAGGTCACACAAGTTTATTGGGAAAGAGTCCCGATTGCTCCACCATTTTGCTGTCACGTAGCCTACCGCCATATTGGCCAATGAATCCATTACTTTATGCCTTCCCAAAATATGTGAGAAATTTTGAATTCATCCAACTCTTTAATCACATCATAGCAATCTTTGATCAAGTTGGAAAGAGTCTAGCTCGGATCCGAATGCCCATTCAAACAATTGATAATATTAAGTGAGTTAGATTCCAGCCAAACCTTTCTAAATCCTTCCCTTTCAGCCATGTGTAACCCAAAATGGGCAACACTAGCCTTCACAAAATGGTTGGATTGGGTACCCAAAGGGAGTGCCACCGCAGAAACCAATAGACCCATATTGATTTTGATCCATCCTATAGGGGGGAATGCCATAGAACATTATGTTTGTACTGTTTAATTTTGTGCACAAGAATGGAGATATTCTAACCAATTTGCCACCATTTGATAGTATCCCACTCCTCCTGGAGAGTAGGGAGGGAATGGTCATTCCTTCTACTAGGGCAGGAGTGAATAAAATTATCCTTGATAGCATTTCTAATTCTACTAGCCACAATAAGCGTAGGAGATTCCAAATCTCTAAAAACTATTGTTTCTTTATTTCCAAAAACCCCAAACAATATGAGGAAAAAACATATTCTAGAGGACTCCCAAAGCCTAATTGTTGATGGGGCACTTCCATTCAAACCACAACCTTTGAATAGAATTAGGGAAGACCCAATTAGTGTTCTAGATATCAAGGAAGAAACTCCAGATATACATGGCAAAAGAGAAGTGCAGCAAGAGATGACCAGCATTTTCCTCTGCTTCTTTGCATAGGGAGCCTCTGTTAGTAATAGGAAGATGTCTTTTACTAAGGTTTTCAATGGTAGAAATTTTTCTGCATGAAAAGACAAAAAAAGCTTATTTCAGATACTAGCCTAGAAGGGGGACGGAGAGATATTTCTAGAAATGAACTTTAAGGCATGAGCAACCTTGAATTTCCTTGAAGAGGAGAAATTCTTGAACACTTCATCCTCCACATAAGAGTGAGGGATATGAAGAAAATTTAACCAAGGTTGCATAGGTATCAAAGAATCATCCACAAATTCGAGATCTAACAAGGCTCCATCTCTAATACAATCAGCCACCCAGGAGCCAATTTTTTTGAGGCATAATTCTTTGAAAGGAGGAGCCTAAACAAAATCTGAAAGGGGGCCATCACCAATCCACTAGTCCTCCCAAAAAATGATTTTAGTACCATTCCCCAGCACCCATCTACAACCATGCAAGATAATATTGGTGGAACCAAAGAAATTTCTCCATATATCAAAAACAAAGTTGGGAAGGTCATAAGATTCCAGCATGTTTTGGATACCCTGGATGTGGTATATATGTTTGAAAATGTCAATCCATTCATTATTCTCTTTAAGACATCTCCACAATTGCTTGGCCATCACAGATTTATTGAAATCTCTCAAATTTCTAATGTCCAGCCCCACCATGGACTTGGGAAGGCGAGCTTGTTTCCAAGCCAAAAGATGTAACCTATTCTTAATTTCAGTCCCAGTCCACAATTTTTTTTTGAATTCTTTCCAGTCTATCAGCAATTTTGATAGAAATTTTGAATAAACTCATAGCATATATCGAGAGGCTCTGCAGCGTAGATTTGAGTAGCTGGAGCTTACTAACCTGGCTTAACAAATCACCTTTCTAGCCAGCCAACTTATTCTAGAATCTATCAATAAGATTTTCCCAGAAGGAATCTCGGGCTAGACTATGGTAGAGGGGAATACCTAAAAAAGGGTCGGGCAGAGGTACCAACATATTAAGAGATTTTTAAGGTACAACTAAGTCACATTCATACACAAGAAGGAGCCATGCAATAGTATGCACTTGGGTAACTTTACTTTAGATAGAGACATTTTTGATAATAAATTATTATGCATAATTATGTTGTAATTTAACAGATGTGGATAATGCTACTATTAGACACATGATGAATATAATGAATAAAAATTGTTAGGAATTTGGTATAACACCCCTATAAACTATGGTACACCTGGTAAAAATTTAATATGATCGATGATGCTAAGGAAACACCTCCTCCAATGCCACGTGGGCTAGGGGGAGACTGGACCTCATGACCGCATGCTTTACCATAGGATGTTCTCACCAATCGAACCAAGAACCCAACCCAAGAAAGGAAATTATTTAACAAGTAATATGATTAAGGTTTTATATTCATGAGATAAATAAAAAGTAAAGATGAATGTTTATGAAAATAATATAACATGGTAATGTGTTGGGACATTTGTGACATCCAGGAGAAAATATAATCCAAGGGAAGGGGGATGAAAGATCCCAAATCACTAAATGTTCATGCAACTCTAATTGTTAATTAGTTAAAATTGAATGGCGATAGACTAGTAGTAAGATTATTCCATTGGTTATTTTTTCATAATTATAGAAATGTACCTTCTTTGGTTATGACGAAATTGAACTCACTTTAATGTCTAATTATTTTTTTATGTTGAATTGACAATTATTAAAATCTATAACTATATATGCACATATAAAGTATTAGACATGACATGAATTTGTGATTTATTAGAAGGGGTGAGTACATAAGTCATAAGTAGAATTACTAGAATTTGGATAGCAAATTGTATGATTTATTATGATTATCTAGCTATACTTGTGGTTGTATTATGAAGGAAGTTGGGTGTACAAATATGATCAAGGAGAGACAACAATACCTAATAAAGTACCTCTTGAAAAGGTTGGAAGAGTAACCTTATTTCCTTAAGAAGAAAATGAAAAAAATTAACTATCATCATTAAGGTTTCTATTATTAAGGGTCAAGTTAAATGTGTTGAGAGGGTATATAATTTTAATTCATGTGATGAGAGAGGGTTAAGGTTAGGAGACCATCAGGTTAAGTTAAAACTAGTGTGGGTCTTTAAAAAGTGTTTCTTAGTAAATTTTAATGATCCTTGTGTAAAAATAGGTCTCTAGGGTCAATACCTTGGGGTTGGGGACCTCTAGGACATGTGATATTGTCCTTTGGGCTTGATGGGAACATTCAAAAGCCCACATTTTTTAAGGTGATGATTTATAACATTGGGAAGATTTTTTTGGGTGGAAATCTCTAAATAGCTTGTGGAGAATGGGGATAGGGGTCATTATCCACTTCTCCATTTGGATAATTTGGATGGAGGAGAGATGGTTGATGAAGAAGGGGAAATATTTCTTAGATGGAGAAGGAGATCAACTTGAGTGCTTGGAGAGAGAGAGAGTAAAGGTCCTTCACTTTTTTTGTTTAACTTTTTTTGTAGGGCTATGTGTTTATGGATTACTAGAGGAGTATGTGGATGTTAGTAAAATACGTGTAAATTGAGAGATTGTGATATGTATGAAGTTGTAACCATATATTTTATGGTAATAAATGTGTCCTTCTTGCTCAGGGGTATGGCTAGGACCCTCAACGTCTCATGATTCCATTACGGATAGTAGGAGAGCAATCATTCATTTTTTATTTCCCATTATTTTTACCTCTAATGATAATGAATTTTTATTTTAAGAATAATAGTATAAGGAAATATTGAGTAAAAATTTACAATTCTATATCAAGAGAAAATTCTTCCATTTTCTTTCTAATGGTATACTTGTATGTAGGATCATATGTTTGTTTGAAAATTATAGTTAAGAATATTTCATGATGTCTTAATTGAAAAAACAATTCAATGTATAATACTAAAGAAAGTTGACTCTCATTTGGCATGATGATACATGAATTCTATATTAAATATCTTAGAGACCAATAAAATATTGGCATTACATTGCAATTTCCTTATGAAAAGACATATTGTAAATATGTTAAAGGATTGGATTTTATAATCCATCATTAGTAATATGGTGAAGGTATTTTAGTATTACATGTTTATGGTAGGAGGAAATGTAGGATTGTGAATGGGAAGTAAGTATGGGTGAAAGTACCAATTCCATGTTAGTTTGGAATATATTTGGATTTGAGACATATATATGATTTCTAACCTCGTACAATACTTACATTATTCACAAATTAGTTGAGTAAAAGTACAAGGGCATGCAAAATATCCTATTAATGTTAAGGTTGTGCATTCATGAGAAGCTTGGGTAACACCAATATATTCATACTATGTTAAAGCATTTAACTTGGCTTCATATAACAAAAACAAAAAATGCAAAAACCTTTTGTTAATAATATAAATGAAACTATCTTCTTTTCCTAAGCTTTCATGATGTTCCCAGAATAAATGTTTGAGTAGGATTTATTTCTTTTAAGCATTCTGAGTAATGAAATACTACAATAATTTCTTTGAGGAAATACTTTAGACTAAGAGACATATTCAAAATGGAGGGATGTAAATATCATTTCTACAAATAAAATAAATAAAGAATAAAGTTATGATCAACTTAAATATGGTTTTGTATATCTCTATCCAATATAAATCTTCATATTTTATAAAAATTAATATTGGATGCTAATAATATATCACATTGTTAGAATATATATTGTATCAATACAATTCCTAATATATACTTGTCACAAGAAGAATTCTTTATACCCTTTGGTCTCTACTGTTAGAGTCATTATTTTAAAAATATTTAATTATGAAGAAAAACTATAAATTTATTCATCAAAATATCTTTAATAGTATATTCATGCATATTTGTTTAGTAGAAATAAAAAATAATATGGATTTACACTATTTATATTTTAGTAGGTCATAGCCTCTAGTAGAAATGTTTGGTCTTATTTTTTTACCTCCCTACCTGAATCATCAAGCTAAGGAGAAAAATAAATAAATAAACCTCATGCCTTCTAAAATAGATCAAATGCAAATAAGTGAGTATGTGGAAGAGGGAGTAAGTGCACTTTATTAATCATAGAAATTGACTAGTTGTGCATTAATAAGTGGATTACGATTTTATTTTTACTTTTAAAAATACAATGGTTTATTATGAAAAATAGTGGAAGATTGAATACGTGCCTATAGTATGCTTGTGTGCTCGTTCACTATGGCATGTGCCAATCATTTAGTTGCATCCATGCATTAGATTCTATTTAGGCTTCAAACCATGCTATCACAAATTTCTATCTTTTCCAAACCCATGATTTTACCTTCATAATACAATTTCATTATCTCAACATCCTTAACAAGTTTTTGAAGAGAAGCAACTAGATTTATAGCCTCATTTTCATCCCAGTGGAGCTCCCTATTCTCCTATCTATTGGAAATAAAACATAGATTGAGGTTTATATTCTTAATCTCATGGAGTAACCACTTATTCACATAAAGAGAATCCATAGCCGCATTCCTTGCAATACCTAATAAATCATTGGAAATAAACTACTCAAAATTTAGAAGGGGGTAATCAACATTCAATTCCTAGGGAAAAGAGGTTCTACCCTCACAGTTAGTATCAAGCATATAATTCCTTGAATCACTATAAATATAAGGGTCTATAATCTCCTTCTTTGAATAAATAGGGGAAATCCTCCTATCTTTCATATTTTTCTTTCAAACCTTAGGTCCCTTCTCTTTCCTAAATAAAGAGACTTTATCTGAATCAACATCTATGGTAAACTCATCCCCTTTTGAGTAAGACCTATCACACCCCTCATTCTCAAAGTTTATGGAATCCTTAGGTGAAGAAGGGAGAACCAAATGACAATGGTAGAGACTAAAAATACTAAAAAATAAGTAGCATAAGCCCCTCACGAAGAAAAATACTTTTATGGTTCTTTCTATGCTCCTTAATACTAGCATCTAACAAGGACCAAAAATATAAAGAGAAAGAAATTCTTTTCTTATTCCTAAAATGGATAAGAAGAACAAAGTGATGACCATACATCCTAGTGAAACAACCATCCAGAGAGAAGTATTGCATTAATACCTTAAGGACCATAACCCAGATTGATTTGATAGAGCTAGTGTCATACCTGCCTTTTGAACTCTTCACCAGTCTATTCTTCTCCTTTCCTTTCAAGAATTTCTTAGTAGCAAAATTAGAGAGATTCTTGTCTTGAAAAATTTAACAGCATTCATTGCCAAGCCAGTCACTTCATCTATGACCTCCTTCATAATAAAATTTTTGACCCACCAAAGTAGCATTGCCATTCTCCCAACCTCTCACAAATAGGGCATTGGTCATGGGGTTGAAACCACGGAGTCTTTCCAAAAAAGACGTAACACCCCACTTATCAAGGATTCTCTAAATGGTCTCATTCTTCTTGAGTTCATCATAATTTATGGGTTGTAATCGCTTCCCGATGCTGCCCATAGATCTAGTTGTGCTCAAACCCTCCATAACCTAGAGACACTAGCACACAATCACAAGACCCAAGCAGAAAATAACCAAGAAAGAATATAAATTACTCTTTAAATAATTACTAATCTCTTTCAGCATCTTCCACCTCATCATCATCATCAAATACTTCTTTAACTTTGAATTTAAAATGCATACCTAGCAATATTAAGTAAGCCTAGTAGTTTCCACATGTAGTCTATCATACACTACTAGTTGGTCAATATCCTTCAGACTATTTTCGTAGGAGCACCATATCTTGTTAATATTTCCTCATACAAAAATGTAGCTATCTTTATATCGTGGGCAGCCCTCAAGGCTTTAACTTCCACCAACTTGGTAAGGTAATCAATACTGATGCTCTACAAAAAGGATTAGAAAATCTATTTGATGGCAACACACACAAGAGCACAAGAAACAAACGTTAGTGTTAGCAAGAAAAGATTATCCTAAATAGGCATATCAAGAGAGATATTAAGCATGAAATAGAAAGCATATAAACATAAAATAAAATAGCTAATCAAGATGCTCATAGTTGCTCCTCCCTTGTTCCTCTCCTCTCCAAGTCCCAAATGAGTGTAGCTCTCAGCTTTTAGCACTAGCCATGGATGCCATATGGAGATTCAAGATGGTTGAATATGATAAGCAAATCCTATGCAAGTGTAGATAGTGATGCTATGAGAAAGCTCTATGCTAATGCCAGTATAACAACAATACTCTAATGCTTCTTTCTTTGCTTGAGGAGAAGGGTTCTATTTATAGAAGAAATGGTGAAATGAAGGGTTAAGATTGAGCAATCTTAACAAGCGTTAGGATTGAAAGATATTCAATCCATGTGAGACTTTCAACCCAATCCCATGTTGACAAGTGTCACCATGAGGAGGCTTGAGAGGAGAGATAAGGAGCATTAAATGCTTGAGGGGACATGATGGTTACCCTAGTCAAAGAAATAAATGCTTTGACGAGACACATGGGTTACATGAGGGTTAAGTTAGGGGTCAAAGTCCTTAACCATGGGTGCAACTGGAATTAACCATTAATGGTCATGTAAGAGCCATAAGTGGTTTGGAAGACTTTAGAGGTTAATTTGTTGAACACACAAAGCATTAATTGCTTTTCAAAGACTTTGGAGTCTTTGAGAAGTGACTCCAATTTGCTTAGGAATGTGACAATATTTAGGGGATGGATTAGGTTAATTAGGAAGGGTTTAGAAGAATCTAGAAGGGGTTTAGGCATGCAAGTGGATTTTGTAGGAAAATGCAAGTGGGAGGAATTTTGGTATTTTATATCAAAATAAAATCATTTATTTCAATTAAATGGTGTAATTTGCATTTGGATAAATATTCAAATAAATATTAATTTATTTAAATGACAAAAAGGAAGATAAAGCATTAAAATGCTTGAAGAGTTTGAGGGAAACCATTAAAGGCTTGAAGACTTTAAGGAAAAACCATTAAAGTCTTAAGAAGACTTTAAGGGAAGCCATTAAGTTTGAAGACTTTAAAGCCATCAAGTTTGAAGACTTTAAAGGAAACCATTAAAGGCTTAAGAAGACTATAGAAGGAAGCCATCAAGTTTGAAGACTTTAAAGCCATCAAGTTTGAAGTCATCAAGTTTGAAGACTTTAAAGCCATCAAGTTTGAAGACTTTAAGGGAAACCATTAAAGGTTTCAAGTGGGTTTCGATAAATAGGATTTTAAATAAATAATTTATTTAAAATAGTTGTGCAACTTGCTTTTGTAGGAAAATACAAGTGGGTGGAGGATAAAGGTGATTTAAATAAATTATTTATTTAAAATAATTGTGCAACTTGCATTTGTAGGAAAATGCAAGTGGGTGGAGGATAAAGGTGATTTAAATAAATTAATTATTTAAAATAATTATGCAACTTGCATTTGTAGGAAAATACAAGTGGGTGGAGGATAAAGGTGATTTAAATAAATATTAATTTATTTAAATATGAGAGGTGGGATTTTGGGGGAATTTAAATAAATATTAATTTATTTAAATGTGAGAGAAGATTTAATTAAATAAATATGATTTATTTATTTAATTAATGGTCTGAATTTGGTTAAGTGAATTAAATCAAATAAATTGAATAATTTATTTAATTAATAGGAGAAGAGGGTTAAGATGAATTAATTAAATATTAATTTAATTAATTATTAATTGATGGTTAAATAATCAAATAAATACTAAGTATTCATTTAATTAAGTGGACAGATTTATGTGACTACATTTGCCCCTCTTTGAGACGGTGCAGTTTATCGCGTCGTTTCAAATAAAGAAAAATAGGTGTGAAGAAATGCCCCATAAAATGTAAATTTAATGGGTGGTATGCCCCCTCGAGAGATGGGCCAAATTTTTATTTTATTTTTTTGAAAAATCGGATGGTCTCTCGAAAAAGAATGAAAAGTGGAGGGGATGTAGAATAGAAGAAATTATAACTAATGATGAAAGAATGAGAGAAAATGGAGTGAATATGAAGAAACAACAAGAGTACCCTGAGGTCATGCAAGAGATACATAGCAAATGTAGTGTGGGGTTTGGATTGATGCTATACAATTGATCAAAATTGGTTGGACAATCTAGTGCAATCGGTTTAATTGCCCCAGTCAAGTCAAAGCGTGACAGTTGATGTCAGTTGGTCGCTTGGACATGATAATGTCTGAGTAAGTGAATCAAAGTGACCTGATGTGACTTAGACAATTGATGTAATTGCCCGATGAAGTCAAGGTATCTGAAGCAAAATACTCGTTGAGACATAGACAATTGATGTAATTGTCCGTTGGATTGTGTTTGATTGGTTGACCAATTGATAGTGTGTGTGTGTGATGGATGGTTGTGGGGAATCATGGCAGCCCCGTTGAGACTAGGTCATTATGATAAATGCCTATTGTAGTCTAGGTTTGCCATAATCGATTACCTGTTGAGACCTGAAGATACTTGATCAGAGTATCTGTTGATAGTCTAGGTGTGTGAGAGTCGATGTATCTGCGTAGACAGAGTAACTGGCTTAATTTTGTGGATGAGTGAGGATGGGAAGCAATGAAGGGATTAGGATGATGTTGATGATCAAGATAGGGAGGGTGAGGGGGGATTTGATGTTAGATAGAAGATATGGAGGACTAGGACCGAGTCCTATGGAAGAAGATGAGTAAAATAGAGTATGCATTATTATGACTATGTATGCATGATATGCAGCTATTATGAATGTATGGATGGGTGGAATGCAACGAAATGCAATATATACAGATGAGATGGAATGACGATCCATGGTGCTTTATTTTTCATCATTGAGCTTTAAAATGTTGTAAGAAAATACAAGCAACTTGACATAAAGATTCAAGATGACCAGAGTATTTCTTACATGGATTTGATATAGCAAGTTAATACAAGCGACTTGATATAAGGGTCAAGTCGACTAGAGTATTGCTTGCGGAACAGACAAGGATTATCTCCTTTCATGCATGACTTGGATCGTACTCCTTGATCTTAGGCTGATCACATCCTGAGACAAGTGCATACCGTAATAAGAGATAAAACCTTTATTCAGTTTGGATGAGGTAGGAGGAACCAAAGAAAGAGCATTGTACCTGCAAACAAACAATATATACATAAAGAATAAAGAATATGGATCCTTGGTAATGGTTCATGCTCATATGGTCGAGGTATACGTTGTAGTCAGCAAGCCGTAGTGATCTATGACTGTATTTTTGCCTCTGATCACGTAACTTAGTGAACTTCCCACGTAGACACCATTAGTACATGCCCCAGAACTTCATCAGAATAATGTGCAGACGATACAAAATAATGCTGAAAGATCCTGATATAATTTATTAGACCATAAATCAACCAAGTATTTGATAGCGTAAACAGAATTTTCTTGTCAAAGAAAATGTCATCTTGTCTTTGTTTTGGTAAGGAAGGATACATCCTTGTTGAAGACAGTTTGCGTGTTTGAAATTGACTATTTGGTTTGATTGATAAGTGGTCATGTGTTTGGAGTATGTCGCAATGTTTGTTTGGTATCTGTGCGGATGAGTATGTACAATGTGTTGCCATGTTTTTGTTTTATTTTTTATGTTTTTTGATGTTTTTGGATTTTGTGAGACGTTTTTTGAATATTTTTGGATTTTGTGAGACCTTTTTGAATGTTTTTGTCAATGAATCACCAGTAATGTAGAATCCACTTCCATCATCTAGATTTTTTAAGGGTATTGCCCCCAAGTGTAGACATGACTATGAAAAAGTGGGATGCAAGACACATGAAGTACTATCTTTGATTACAGATCAAATAACAAGCCATGGTTTGGATGGATGGATGTGTTTATGTATGAATGTGATCGCAACGAGCCTGAAAGATAGTGGAGCCATTGTCTTTACGAGTGGCACCTGTTTACCAGGTTTTCACCATCGTACTTACCCAAGGTGCCACCGGAGTGGTTGTTCACCATTTGGATGCACGATTTTTCTTTACTTTTTGAATGTTTTTGTATTTTCTTTAGGACATTTTTCTGAATGTTTTTGGTATTTTCTGGTATGTAGGGGAGCTTGATGCTCTATACAGCTTAGGTATAAAACCGTTTGAGGTGCATGCTGTTGATTGGATCTGCAAGCGGTTCTCCTTCTGATGTAGCCAACTGATATGCCCTGGACCCGAACACAGCAGTGACAACATATGGCCCCAGCTAGTTTGATTCAAACTTTCCCCGATGTTCTCGGTTTGGTTGGTTGCGAGGATTCTCTCATAGAACAAGATCACCTACCTCAAATGTACGAGGTCTACCTCGGTGATTGTAGCTTCTTCTCATGCGCTACTGATAGGCTTTGAGATGGTTGTATGCAGCTTGTCGCTTCTCATCTAGTAACTCCAAGTCCTGAAGATGGGATACTCTGTATGCTTCATCATCTATCAGATTATGCAAGGAAACCCGTAATGATGGTATCTCAACCTCAATAGGTAAGATAGCTTCTGCACCATAGACCAATGAATAAGGAGTTGCACCTGTAGGGGTTCGAATGCTAGTTCGATATGCCCATAGTGCCGGATTTAGTTGAACATGCCAGTCATGACCGGCATCATTGACTATCTTCTTTAGGATCCTCAATATGTTTTTATTGGATGCTTCGGCCTGACCATTGCCTTGTGGGTAATAGGGAGTAGAAAAGCGGTGTTGGATATGAAATTTCTCACAAAGTTCGCGGACATCCTGATTTTTGAAAGGAAGACCGTTATCTATGATGATGGACATGGGTACACCATACCGACAGATGATGTAATTGAGGATGAATGAGGCGATCTGCTTGCCGGTGACTTGGGTAAGTGGAACAGCTTCGATCCACTTTGTGAAATATTCGGTGGCGGTAATAATGAATTTATGGCCATTGGATGAAGATGGATGAATCTTACCCACCAGGTCAAGGCCCCATTGACAAAAAGGCCATGGTGTCGTGATTGGTTGCAGTTCCTGGGCTGGTGCATGTATCAGGTCACCATGAACTTGACATTTCTTGTATTTTCTGACAAAGTAGTAGGAAGCTTTTTCCATAGATGGCCAATAGTATCCATTGCGCAGGAGTTTCTTGGCTAGTGATGGACCACTTGCATGGGTTCCACAAATTCCTTCATGTACCTCTTCCAAGGCCTTTGTTATCTCACCTTGTTCTAGACATCAAAGGAGAGTACCATCAATACCGCGTCAGTATAGGGTTTCGGCAATAATGGTATATCGAGAGGCAGTTTGGCGAATGAAGGTTTTACGTTGGTTATTTGATTGGTTGGGAGGAAGGGTGTGATCGTGGAGATAGGTGTAGAACTCACCGTACCATGGGGATTCAGAACCGACAAGGCGACATATCATTTCGGATTCAGGGATATCATAAGCGGGAATCCAAAGTTGTTCTACCAAGAACTCATAGCGTATTGAATTCTGTGGAAGATCTAAGAGAGATGCGATGGTAGCCATAGCGTCAGAAGCTCGATTCTGATCTCTTGGTATCTGCTCAAAAGTGATAGTAGTAAATGATGCCTTTAGATTGTCCACCATTTGCTTATATGGCATGAGTTTATCATCCTTTGTCTGATATTCATCTATTTCTTGTCGAATGACTAGTTGGGAATTGCCATATACTTGCAGTCTTTGTAATTTCCATTGTATGGCTAACCTGAGTCCTGTGATCAAGGCCTCATACTCTGCTATGTTGTTTGTACATGGAAATGTGAGCCTGTAAGACTTCGGGATGCTATCACCCTGAGGTGTGATAAACAGAATGCCTGCCCCCGAGCCGTGCCTAGTGTATGAACCATCAAAATATAGTTTCCATGGTTGTGTTGTTGTGATCATGAATATCTCTTCATCTGGAAAATTGGAAATGAGAGGATGATCGCCTATGAGAGGTGCATCGGCCAACTGATCTACAATGACCTACCCTTTGATAGCTTTACGGTCCACATACTCGATGTCAAATTCACTTAGAATCATCACCCATTTGGCCAAGCGATCTGTCAATGCTTCTTTGCTGAGTAAATACTTGAGTGGATCAATCTTTGCAATGAGTTGTACCTTGTGTGTTAACAGATAGTGCCTCAGTTTAGTGGCTGCTAAGATTACTGCTAGGCAAGCTCGCTCAATAGGGGTGTAATTGAGTTCATAGCCAACTAGTGTGCGAGAGATGTAGTATACAGCACACTCTTTGCCTTCTGCATTATGTTGTGCCAGTAATACACCTAATGCTGTACTTGTCACTGAGATATAAAGTAACAACGGTCTACTTGGATCTGGTGGCATCAACAATGGTGGATTCATGAGATAGTCTTTAAGCGCCTGAAATGCTTGCTGGCATTGGGCATCCCACTAAAAGCGGATGTTCTTGTGTAGTAGATGTGTAAATGGGTGACACTTATCAGCCAATTGTGCAATGAATCTTCGGATGGATTGAAGTCGTCCTTGTAATGTCCTTAGCTGACTGATATTCTTTGGTGGTGGCATGTCCATGATTGCTTTTACCTTTGTTGGGTCGACCTCAATACCTTTGCTTGAGATAATGTATCCTAGAAGCTTCCCGGAGGTCACTCCAAAGACACATTTCTTTGGGTTGAGTCAAACATGGTATTGTTCCAGTCTATCAAAGATTTTATCTAAGATGTGGAGATGCCCTTCTCTGGTGAGTGATTTTGCTAGTAAGTCATCAACATAATCTTCCATCATGGTATGCATGTCATGGAAGATGGCGGTCATTGCTCTTTGATAGGTGGCTCCTGCATTCTTTAGACCAAAGGGCATTACATTCCAGCAATATGTGCCCCATGGACATGTGAAGGCTGTCTTATGTTGGTCCTCTGGTGCGATCTTTATTTGATTGTATCCTGAAAAGCCATCCATGAGTGAAAGCATGGCATATCCTGCTGTCAGATCCACTATGATGTCGATATTTGGTAGGGGGAAGTCATCCTTAGGACATGCCTTATTCAGATCTCTAAAGTCAGTACAAATGTGGATGCCCCCTTTTGGTTTGCCGATAGGCACAATGTTGGATATCCATTCTGCATAATCAATTGGTCTAATGAAACCAACATCTAGGATTTTCTTGAGTTCTCTTTTGACTAGCACTGCAATCTGGGGATGCATCTTACAAAGCTTCTTCTTGACAGGTTTGGCTCCTTCTACTACTGTGAGGTGATGCATGACTAAATCAAGATCAAGCCCAGGCATGTCTGCATATGACCATGCAAAGTTGATCTGACATTTTTGGAAGAACTCTATAAAGTTAGGTTGTTTCTCTGGAGTGAGAAGAGATGCCAGATGTATGATATGAGCATTTTCAGGAGTGCCCACATTGTATTCTTTGGTTTCCTCGATGAGAATCGTTGATCGTTCCTATTGTGCATTAGCAGGGAGAATGTCAAACCCTTCATCCTCAGGCACCTCAGAGAGGTTTTCACCATTGGATACGCTCTTTCTTTTTACTTTTGTCGGATCAAACAGTGCCACAGTGTGGTTTTCACTGGAAGATCCATGTTTTATTGTTATATTTTTGCAGCTGAAAGGTTTGGCATCCACCTTGAAGTATGCTTCGCTATTAAGTTCAATGGCAAATCCAACTTTGTGATCCCTGCTTGGTAGGTTATCCCTTAATTTAAAAAAGTCAATGATGGCCTCATCGTTTTGGAAGAGGTCAAGGCATGGGGGATTTGGTTGGTTCCATTCGATGAGTTCAGGGTGGATAATGGGCATTACTTCATCGACTAGGTTAAGTGCGTTGGACGTATCAGTGATGGTTAAGACATTATGGTGAAGGTCATTGATGGTACTTTCCCTATTAGAATCAGGCATAGGATGAGACGTAGGGTCTGTGGAAGATGTTTCCAGTTCAGGAACCCAAGTGGTCTTTATCTATGCTTCTCCGTAAATAGGGATATCTTTGCGTGGTGGAGGTGGTGATGTGTCTTCCTCATCTGAAGTGTTAAGCTATACCGAATCAAATTCCCATTCATGTGAGTCGGTCTCTGAATCACTTTCCAGCATCCGATTACTGTACCATACTGGGATGTCATTTGAGTTAAATACTGCAGGTGTGATTGGTTGATGTACCTTTGTAATGATCGGTGCTACAGGAAGATTGATGGGGATCAAGGAATCTAGTACGGGGGCTATTGGTAATATTGACTTAGTTGTTTCTGTTGGAACTGCTCGTGCTATAGATGTTGCTGCGGGTTCTGACATAGTTGCTGCTGCTAATGGTACTATTGATGGGATTACTGGTTCACTTGGTGGGATGATTGGTATTGGTGATAGTTGTGTCAGGGTTTTGAGCCTCGATGGGGCAGTTGGGATGGTGCTTGATGGTGCCTTGATTATAAAAGGTGTCCTCTTTGCAGTAGGTGGACAAAATGGTTTGTTGGGTTTTCCTTTGAATCTGAGCTTAGGAAAGATCTCTTTTTCAAAGCCTAGGCCTGTGTTACCTTTGGGCTTTACTTCCGGCAGCAAAGATTCATGTTGTCCTTGTTTGCAATATCCTAAAGCACTCTGACCATCATACCCCATTCTTTGCATAATGAGGAGGCCTTTGCCATACTGAACCGTAGGAAGTTTAACTTGTGGTAGATCAGCGGTCATGGGATCTTTATAGATCCATTCTGCCAAGTCCTCATCTTGGGTTTCTTCTTCTTGACTCTTTCCAAGGATGAAAGGCGTCAAAGCACATGCTGGCATGATTAGTGGCTGCTGGAGTACCTGCTATGGTTTACCATGTGTTCTAGGAGAAGTGGGCATTTGTCCCACACAAAAGAGTTGACTCAAGTTGGTTTACCATATTAAGCATGAAATAGAAAGCATATAAACATAGAATAAAATAGCTAATCAAGATGCTCATAGTTGCTCCTCCCTTGTTCCTCTCCTCTCCAAGTCCCAAATGAGTGTAGCTCTCAGCTTTTAGCACTAGCCATGGATGCCATATGGAGATTCAAGATGGTTGAATATGATAAGCAAATCCTATGCAAGTGTAGATAGTGATGCTATGAGAAAGCTCTATGCTAATGCCAGTATAACAACAATACTCTAATGCTTCTTTCTTTGCTTGAGGAGAAGGGTTCTATTTATAGAAGAAATGGGGAAATGAAGGGTTAAGATTGAGCAATCTTAACAAGGGTTAGGATTGAAAGATATTCAATCCATTTGAGACTTTCAACCCATTCCCATGTTGACAAGTGTCACCATGAGGAGGCTTGAGAGGAGAGATAAGGAGCATTAAATGCTTGAGGGGACATGATGGTTACCCTAGTCAAAGAAATAAATGCTTTGAAGAGACACATGGGTTACATAAGGGTTAAGTTAGGGGTCAAAGTCCTTAACCATGGGTGCAAGTGGAATTAACCATTAATGGTCATGTAAGAGCCATAAGTGGTTTGGAAGACTTTACAGGTTAATTTGTTGAACACACAAAGCATTAATTGCTTTTCAAAGACTTTGGAGTCTTTGAGAAGTGACTCCAATTTTCTTAGGAATGTGACAATATTTAGGGGATGGATTAGGTTAATTAGGAAGGGTTTAGAAGAATCTAGAAGGGGTTTAGGCATGCAAGTGGATTTTGTAGGAAAATGCAAGTGGGAGGAATTTTGGTATTTTCAATCAAAATAAAATCATTTATTTCAATTAAATGGTGTAATTTGCATTTGGATAAATATTCAAATAAATATTAATTTATTTAAATGAGAAAAAGGAAGATAAAGCATTAAAATGCTTGAAGAGTTTGAGGGAAACCATTAAAGGCTTGAAGACTTTAAGGAAAAACCATTAAAGTCTTAAGAAGACTTTAAGGGAAGCCATTAAGTTTGAAGACTTTAAAGCCATCAAGTTTGAAGACTTTAAGGGAAACCATTAAAGGCTTAAGAAGACTATAGAAGGAAGCCATCAAGTTTGAAGACTTTAAAGGAAACCATTAAAGGCTTAAGAAGACTATAGAAGGAAGCCATCAAGTTTGAAGACTTTAAAGCCATCAAGTTTGAAGCCATCAAGTTTGAAGACTTTAAAGCCATCAAGTTTGAAGACTTTAAGGGAAACCATTAAAGGTTTCAAGTGGGTGAGGATAAATAGGATTTTAAATAAATAATTTATTTAAAATAGTTGTGCAACTTACTTTTGTAGGAAAATACAAGTGGGTGGAGGATAAAGGTGATTTAAATAAATTATTTATTTAAAATAATTGTGCAACTTGCATTTGTAGGAAAATGCAAGTGAGTGGAGGATAAAGGTGATTTAAATAAATTATTTATTTAAAATAATTGTGCAACTTGCATTTGTAGGAAAATACAAGTGGGTGGAGGATAAAGGTGATTTAAATAAATGTTAATTTATTTAAATGTGAGAGGTGAGATTTTGGGGGAATTTAAATAAATATTAATTTATTTAAATGTGAGAGAAGGTTTAATTAAATAAATATGATTTATTTATTTAATTAATGGTCTGAATTTGGTTAAGTGAATTAAATCAAATAAATTGAATAATTTGTTTAATTAATAGGAGAAGAGGGTTAAGATGAATTAATTAAATATTAATTTAATTAATTATTAATTGATGGTTAAATAATCAAATAAATACTAAGTATTCATTTAATTAAGTGGACAAATTTTTGTGACTACATTTGCCCCTCTTTGAGACAGTGCAGTTTATCGCGTCGTTTCAAAGAAAGAAAAATAGGTGTGAAGAAATGCCCCATAAAATGTAAATTTAATGGGTGGTATGCCCCCTCGAGAGATGGGCCAAATTTTTATTTTATTTTTTTGAAAAATCGGATGGTCTCTCGAAAAAGAATGAAAACTGGAGGGGATGTAGAATAGAAGAAATTATAACTAATGATGAAAGAATGAGAGAAAATGGAGTGAATATGAAGAAACAACAAGTCAGCGAGTACCCTGAGGTCATGCAAGAGATACATAGCAGATGGAGTGTGGGGTTTGGATTGATGCTATACAATTGATCAAAATTGGTTGGACAATCTAGTGCAATCGGTTTAATTGCCCCAGTCAAATCAAAGCGTGACAGTTGATGTCAGTTGGTCACTTGGACATGATAAAGTCTGAGTAAGTGAATCAAAGTGACCTGATGTGACTTAGACAATTGATATAATTGCCCGATGAAGTCAAGGTATCTGAAGCAAAATACTCGTTGAGACGTAGACAATTGATGTAATTTTCCGTTGGATTGTGTTTGATTGGTTGATCAATTGATAGTGTGTGCGTGTGATGGATGGTTGTGGGGAATCATGGCAGCCTCGTTGAGACTAGGTCATTATGATAAATGCCTATTGTAGTCTAGGTTTTCCATAATTGATTACCTGTTGAGACCCGAAGATACTTGATCAGAGTATCTGTTGATAGTCTAGGTGTGTGAGAGTCGATGTATCTGCATAGACAAAGTAACTGGCTTAATTTTGTGGATGAGTGAGGATGGGAAGCAATGAAGGGATTAGGATGATGTTGATGATCAAGATAGGGAGGGTGAGGGGGGATTTGATGTTAGATAGAAGATATGGAGGACTAGGACCGAGTCCTATGGAAGAAGATGAGTAAAATAGAGTATGCATTATTATGACTATGTATGCATGATATGCAGCTATTATGAATGTATGGTGGGTGGAATGCAACGAAATGCAATATATACAGATGAGATGGAATGACGATCCATGGTGCTTTATTTTTCATCATTGAGCTTTAAAATGTTGTAAGAAAATACAAGCAACTTGACATAAAGATTCAAGATGACCAGAGTATTTCTTACATGGATTTGATATAGCAAGTTAATACAAGCGACTTGATATAAGGGTCAAGTCGACTAGAGTATTGCTTGCGGAATAGACAAGGATTATCTCCTTTCATGCATGACTTGGATCGTCATCCTTGATCTTAGGCTGATCATATCCTGAGACAAGTGCATACCGTAATAAGAGATAAAACCTTTATTCAGTTTGGATGAGGTAGGAGGAACCAAAGAAAGAGCATTGTACCTGCAAACAAATAATATATACATAAAGAATAAAGAATATGGATCCTTGGTAATGGTTCATGCTCATATGGTCGAGGTATACATTGTAGTCAGCAAGCCGTAGTGATCTATGACTGTATTTTTGCCTATGATCATGTAACTTAGTGAACTTCCCACGTAGACACCATTAGTACATGCCCCAGAACTTCATCGGAATAATGTGCAAACGATACAAAATAATGCTGAAAGATCCCGATATAATTTACTAGACCATAAATCAACCAAGTATTTGATAGCGTAAACAGAATTTTCTTGTCAAAGAAAATGTCATCTTGTCTTTGTTTTGGTAAGGAAGGATACATCCTTGTTGAAGACAGTTTGTGTGTTTAAAATTGACTATTTGGTTTGATTGATAAGTGGTCATGTGTTTGGAGTATGTTGCAATGTTTGTTTGGTATCTGTGCGGATGAGTATGTACAATATGTTGCCATGTTTTTGTTTTATTTTTGATGTTTTTTTATGTTTTTGGATTTTGTGAGACATTTTTTGAATATTTTTGGATTTTGTGAGACCTTTTTGAATCTTTTTGTCAATGAATCACCAGTAATGTAGAATCCACTTCCATCATCTAGATTTTTTAAGGGTATTGCCCCCAAGTGTAGACATGACTATGAAAAAGTGGGATGAAAGACACATGAAGTACTATCTTTGATTACAGATCAAATAACAAGCCATGGTTTGGATGGATGTATGTGTGTATGTATGAATGTGATAGCAACGAGCCTGAAAGATACTAGAGCCATTGTCTTTACGAGTGGCGCCTGTTTGCCAGGTTTTCACCATCGCACTTACCCAAGGTGCGACTGGAGTGGTTGTTCACCATTTGGATGCATGATTTTTCTTTACTTTTTGAATGTTTTTGTATTTTCTTCAGGACATTTTTCTGAATGTTTTTGGTATTTTCTGGTATGTAGGGGAGCCTGATGCTCTGTACAGCTTAGGTATAAAACCGTTTGAGGTGCATGCTGTTGATTGGATCTGCAAGCGGTTCTCCTTCTGATGTAGCCAACTGATATGCCCCGGACCCGAACACAATAGTGACAACATATGGCCCCAGCTAGTTTGATTCAAACTTGCCCTGATGTTCTCAGTTTGGTTCATTGCGAGGATTCTCTCATAGAACAAGATCACCTACCTCAAATGTACGAGGTCTAACTCGGTGATCGTAGCTTCTGCTCATGCACTGCTGATAGGCTTTGAGATGGTTGTATGCAGCTTGTCGCTTCTCATCTAGTAACTCCAAGTCCTGAAGACGGGATACTCTGTATGCTTCATCATCTATCAGATTATGCAAGGAAACCCGTAATGATGGTATCTCAACCTCAATAGGTAAGATAGCTTCTGCACCATAGACCAATGAATAAGGAGTTGCACCTGTAGGGGTTCGAATGCTAGTTTGATATGCCCATAGTGCCGGATTTAGTTGAACATGCCAGTCACGACCGACATCATTGACTGTCTTCTTTAGGATCCTCAATATGTTTCTATTGGATGCTTCGGCCTGACCATTGCCTTGTGGGTAATAGGGAGTGGAAAAGTGGTGTTGGATATGAAATTTCTCACAAAGTTCGCAGACATCCTGATTTTTGAAAGGAAGACCGTTATCTGTGATGATGGACATGGGTACACTATACCGGCAGATGATGTAATTGAGGATGAATGAGGCGATCTACTTGCCGGTGACTTGGGTAAGTGGAACAACTTCGATCCACTTTGTGAAATATTCGGTGGCGGTAATAATGAATTTATGGCCATTGGATGAAGATGGATGAATCTTACCCACCAGGTCAAGGCCCTTATCAGAAACACCTTAATTGACCTTGGTGAAAACATCCCATGACTAGGGGACAATGAACAACCCATAAATAAAGACTTGGTCATCGTATTGGATTCATTTGAATACCTTGTTGACATTTTTTTGTCTTCCATCCTTACACTACTTTGGGGGGATATCCTTTAACCTTTGGATGACCATGATTGGTCATTATAGAAGCTATTTTTGGGTGCAAGTTTGGTAACATAATTATTTCCAATGGGAATCTGTTGAAGAAATTGGTCATTTATCGTCTTTCTCAACTTTATCCAAATGTAGATTAGTCTACATGTCCTAATTTGGAAGATGAGGAATAATACTCCCTACACACAATCATGACTATATAAAAGAGACCCATAATGTACATACACAATGAATATGAATTTCTTTCTCACATAATATAGAACTCATATGGGATAGATCCATAGAAATGTGAATTTTTATCATGCCTAACCTACCAACTAGATATTTTCCTACCCAATGTGGAAGAATCTACTTCTAGTTTATTTGTGAACTCCTTCCACATGATTACGATATAAATATATATTCTTTAGACATTTATTTGTTATTGATTACATCAACCACCATAGGAGTATCTAGTGGTAAGAAACTAAATATCAGTAGTGAGTTAACATCCCAATGCACTGAATTACTACATATGTGTTATCCCACACATTTTCATTCACTTGGGATTACAAGGATATGAACAGTATAGAATATAGCCTTTGTATGCATAGAATCTACATAAATGAAGTTTGTGGACCAATAAAACAACCATAGAGGGGAATTAACCTAGCTCTTAGAGACATAATGAAAGCTAACTTGCAAAAGATTTTGGATGTGGGGTTAATATATCCTATATAAAATAGTGAGTGGGTGTCTCTATTTGTCATTTTTCCTAGTAAGGGATATAAATGGAGAGTGTGTGTTGATTACAAAAAACTAAATGTAGCCACTATGCAAGACCATTTGGGTAAGATTCATCCATAGTAAATCCTCTAATATGGGTATGTGGCAATTAGAGGATTTACTATTCACTATTGGACTCATCATAGTCATGGATCTATCTTTATCTACTCTACATAATCTTATATTATTTCCACAAGTTTTATAATACAACATTTTTCTTCTCAAACATAACAATTACATTAACAAGGAAATATTGGTCACATAAGAGTTATGTAGTTCAATACAATCTTACTCAGTTTTTTGAACTTTTTCTTGGACACCTATTGGGAATGCAACAACCTTGCCCAAGAGAATGACCATGTATCTTTGAAACCATTCTTTTATAATTTATTAATTAATATATTTATTTGAGGTATCTATTATTATGGATATTTCTTGTTAGAATTTGTTTGAAAAGGGTTTACATATTGAGATGTAAAAGTCTTGCTTTATAAATATTTTAATAAGATAACATATCTTTTACAACTCATTTAGGTTTTTGTTTTAGGACTTTAATGCTTGGGATGCTTCCTATAGATGTAAGTGTGGAAATGCTTTTGGTTGATAGGGTAGAAATTTATTAAAAGATTGTAAAAAACTAACAAAAAATATTTTGTAGTAATATTCTATATGATTGTAAATAGTCTATTTATTAATTATAAATTTTATCATTATAATTATAAAAAAAATTATGAGGAAGTCTTGTAATGAACTAAAGGATCAATTCATAATTCATTTCCAACACTTTTTGAAATCTAATTTTATTTTTATTTCTATTTTAGACTTGAATCTCATTGTAAATTTAAGTCATTTATTATGCGGAGAGGCATCTACAATGAGAAATTTGATAGGTAAATGCATGCATGTTTTAGTTTCTCTATAAGTATTATTTTAATAATCCCAATAAAACAGAATCATTGCCACTTGTCTCTAAGTATATGAAACTGTTACATCTTTAATGAGAGTGAAAGAGTGCAGCATTATTCGGCTCCATGTCCTTCTTGACAGCTAACAAACATACAAGACAATTATACAATATCACTCGTATATTTTTTTAGAATATAAGTATACTAATTGCTACGGCCAATAAAATCTATTTTTCCAACACCACCTGATGGCAATAATATAAACATATCTCTTTACAAATCTAAGTATATAACTCAAGAGAAATTACATAATTTTGAAACATAAGTAGGGAACAGTTAACTAATTAAGACAGTAATAAACAAATGTCCAGCAAACTACTTTCAGATAGACTTTATTCATATCCCTACCTTGACAGGATTGCTGCCCTCTCTTCAAATTTGTTTTTAATGAAATTTACGATAGTTATACATAACAAATTATGCAGACCATCGATTATAAGAAAATCAGCAGCCTTAAGAATATCACAGACAGACGCCCGATTTTTATCAGCAGTAATAATATTTTGAGAGAATTCTGTATCCCAGATGTTCACATCGTCTTCTGATATACTGTTGGATTTAGCATGAGCATGGTATTCACAATACTCTAATACTTTCTTCAGCACTTTACCAGGCTTGACGTGACCAGAAGGAAGAGGAAGCCTTAGAGGGTCCATCCCATGATGTGTGTCTTGGATACAGTTCTTTATGACCTCTGATTCCATTGCAACCATTTTCTCCACTTGGAAATCTTCAAAACCTTCCGTACCTTTGCACAGCCTCAATGTAATGATGTTTGCTGCCATTTTGTTCTTCACGGAATTGAATGCGACTTCTGAATTGATAGCAGTACGAAAAACAAATGTTATCAAACTGATGAATTGATAACGGGTAAGATAGAACATCTTATATCCTTCACTTAGTTTTCAACAAGTGAGATAGGCCGACTTTCGCTTAGTTTTATTGTTAAAATGGAAAAAATTCAAATTCTAGATGATCTCCCTTTGCGTTGTTTTGAAATAGGGCCACGTTAAGTAGATTTCACTTCTTATTCAATGGAGATTTTGATATCATTGTGAGTATGTTAGTCCCAGTATGTATAGGCAAGACTAATGTTTTCATCTAGCTAATTGTCTATTATTTTTTGTTGGAAAACATTGAAGTGAATTGTTTTGAATTTAATAATGTAATTTTAGAACTTTTTTTTTCTGATTTCCCCTTCATATTTTTTCTAGAGGTTTCTTATTTTTTATTAAAATTTGAAGAAAAATATGTTCTCATGAATGAGCAATGAGGCCTGATATTAAATATTTACCAATGTTTTATTTGGAAGGTTCTAGTAGGTAGGTGGCATTTGTAAAGAAGATTATGTGCCTCGTCTTGAAATCACACTTTAATGCCAAAGAAAATTGAGATTGAAGTAGTAGTTGTGGAGAGGCTGGTTTTGGTTTATGAAACTATATCCATTTTCCCTCATCAACATTGTTGACACAATTTATGTAGAATCACGAGATAAGTTGCTTGCCATTTTATTTCCATTGGTTCATTTATGATATTGATAAAAAGCACATTCTAAGTCTATTTGGATGGTAAACTCAGGTTGACTCTTCAAATTTGAGGGCTGGAAACCATTATTTTTAATGTGATATTCACACACAAAACAATGTGAGTTAGAGAATGGAGTTTTGGCTTTGAACATGCTTCAAAATATACATAGATGGGTTGATTTTTAGTTAAAATGCTAGACAAATTGATTTTTTCTTGAGTATTTTGGGATATTTTGTTCCCAAAATGCTCTTGGCCAGAGGCCACTTTCTAAGGCCACTTTCTACATTTTATGGGTCATTTAACAACAATAGAGTTTCTCATAGTTGTACGCATAATAAGATGAGATATATCCTACATGACATTTCATGAAACCACATTTCTAAGTTCCTTTGAGACATTTTGTTAAACAATTCGCATCTTTTGTGCATTTTGCATACATATCTACATGTACATTTCCAACTAAAATCGCTAACAAAAATTACTCTTCCATCAAATTTAGCACAGGCACGAACAATGATGGAAAAGGCTATTGAAAAAACTTTTCAACAAATCCAATTTATGCATATCGTAAAATTTCCCCGCAGTCCAAGATTGTATGGAGACAATATGCCTAGGGGTAATATACTGCAAGCATTGTTGGATATTCTCAAAATGGACTCATTGAAAAAGCCTTGCATCATTTTAAAAAGACATTATTAGTAGGTGTAAAGTCAAATTCAGCAACTTTTGCAAGCATCATCTTGGCATGACCCAAAGTAGGAGCTTTTCTAGTGTCCCTATCTGGCTTGAAGACTACTTTGATTTAGATGCAAATGATTCTTCCTATATTTCTTGATTGTTTTTGTTGACTATTGCTTCCAGATGTGGCTTTGGTTTTAGTGATCTCAATGGTAGAATTGGATAGCCTTTGAGTTGAGCATTTCTTTTGGTACTTTTAGTCCATTGAGTGATAGAAGGACTTCCACACAGTCGGAGCGAAGTGAACTTCTTACCTCTTAAATTAAATATTTTGGATTTGGGTTCAACATGTATGTGAAATGATCACCTATAATATGAATTAGGGTCTTTATATGAGTTTTTTTACACTTTAGATTCAAGTTTTTACATAAATTTTTTATACATTTTTTATTTTATCCATTTAAAAGTTCACATTTTGTGGAAAAAAATTGCTCATTCTTTGAGGCACTTTAGTTCTTATGTAAGGAACAAGCTAAAAATCATGTAAAAATGGACTACTGATGTCCCTTTGATTTCACTTTCATTTAAAACTCCCGACCCATAAATTTTAACATATAGTGAAGATATCTAACTTAGTTTTACAAAGGTTTGGGAGGAATATTTTGATTTCAATTTTGAATCATCTATGGTTCATTTAATGCAATAAATATGTGACTAAATTGACTTAGTAATTTTTATTATTTTATAGCATCTTATCTTTTATGTTAAATCCTCTAATATCATTTCAACATTCTCACTCATATGTTGACAACAAAATGATTATTGGTCAATTATGTAAGTACTGTATCCTAGTTTATAAGGACATTGTCTTAATAGTGTGGATATTTTACATTGTTCACAAAGGATGATATAAGAAAGAATTGTAGATAGAAAAACTTTGATCATTGTGTTTAACTATGTACAGTACTACAACTTTAGACTCACTTCATATTGGCCTCAAGGATACAATATAATGTTGGAGAAATATATGATTAATACTTAAATACATGTCATATTGAAATTTCTATCTCTTAGGAGTGAGTTCTTCATAAAAGTTGATACTTTGTAACTATGCTTGATAATGACTAAATCTCGCACCATTTCATGAGTAAGTTTAATCAATCACGCTTTTGTGCACAATTAATCTTTTGATAACATAGCTTACAAGATGCATGTTTAGATTATATCTATAATTTGCATGATTGAAAGATCTTGCATTTTGCATAGGCTATACATTCAAGAGGACCAAATGTTTCCCTATTCAAACTATAATCTTTTTGTTCCCAGTTCATGAATTACTACGTTCATCAATGGACATGTAGTAACCTCCTAATTTTTTTCATGCAAAATGAATTTCAATGAATGCCCTTATCAAGAAAATATTATTACATGCCTATTCTTGGAGCATGTGCCAACACCTCAATTCTCTTCAATTTTAACTTTTCAAATCCAATGATGAGCTATACTTTCTAATTTCACACATATTAAGTTTTATAGTTCATTTAATATTTTAGGTTTTTTCCCCTATTTTGAAGGTGTTCTCTTAATGTTCTTGAAAAGCTAGCAGGTGCAAAACCGATAAAGTTCCATTGTAGGTCATTAAATGTGTATGATGATGTTCCTACAAACAAGGTAGGTTTGGTTTTGAAATATGTATTTTGCATTAAGTTTATTGTAAATTGAATTTCAAAAATCATTAAATATTGTTGTTTGTTACTCTAAATGATTGTTCCAAATGGAGAGAGTTAGCAAGGTGTTTATTACAATTGTCCTTCCTATCTTGTAGGGCTCTATTAAAAGATCATGTACCAAAAAAGGTATCATGTAATCAAGTGAGGTGGGCATTGACTATTATACATAAAAAAAAAAACCATTACAACAAAGACATGTTCTCATATTTATAACATATGGGTGAGTAGATTTTTTTTTGCAATCTCAAGCAATTATAGTTTTGTCTGACAATGGAAGCTTTAATTCTATATAACAATCACTCTCTACCCTCAAAGCACAATAGTTTTAGTCTGAAATTTTGAAGTGTCTTGTATGTTAAGAAATGGATTGCCTCTAATAAATTCCCAAGCTCATTTCCTCTATTCATTCATAATTGCACCAAGCAACAATAGATTTATACTAACTAGTGATACAAAATTTCCATTTTATGGGTAGCAAGAATGCAAATTGAGTCTTGACTACTAATCACTTACATTATTACTTAATTGTTTTGAAATGAAAAATGCAAGGACATAGAGAGTTAAGAACATATGTATCACTTTTCATGCCTTGTGGCAAGAAAAAAAGAGAAATGGCTGAACAAATTCTCCTCTAGACCTTTCAATGCTTCCAATCAAAATTATTTGTTAAGTGTGAATATAAAATCTTTCATAGAATTTATCCTCTATAAAATTTGTTGGTCATTTATTTTTGTATTTTTTCTTTTAAAAAAGTAGTTGTTTTCATTATCTACAACAAGTGAAGAAAGGGTATTATCTTCCAAAGCACAAGCTTGAAGATCCATTTAAATAAATTAGATCACTTAAAACTCTTCACAAGACTACTCTTAAACTCAAAAAAAATATAAATTCTACTAGTTGAAATGTACATTTAATATCATTTTTATTTTGCAGTCAAAATCTAAAATGGTCGTTGGTTTAATTTTAAGTATTGCATCAGAATTGTGATTTACTATGGATTCTAAATGGATGTAATGTGGAATAATTAAAAACTATGATCTAACAAAAGTGACACATGTTATGCAACTTATATTGTTTTTGATAAAGATAACAGGTTTTACATGGGCCCGAAACCAAGAGTTTTACAAAAACTGGCCATCAACCAAGTAGACAAAAACCAACAGCAAAACAAGAGAACACCCCAGACCGAACACAAAAGAAAAAATAAATAACTGAAAACAAAACAAACCACAAACAAACACTCAATTAAATGAGTTCACTAGCTCCTTATTTTTCTGGATGGTAACCTTGTTGATTTATTTTAAGTCCTTCATAATGAACCTGGAGGTACCCTTATTGATGCTTCTGCTTCTGGTCTGGGAACTAGGACTTGTAGTTTTATTACCACCCACAACAGAGTCTTCATTGCCTAGATCTTTCTTTTTATTGTTGTCATAAGGAAAATCACTGTCAATAGGATTGGATTTGTACTTTGCCACCATGGCATTGATCTTTTCCAGCCCCTCCATACTATTTCTCATGGTCTTCTTGCTTATGTCAACTAGATTCTTAAGGTTATTCTTTATCTCCTCCATAGACTGCTCAATTTTCTCAATTCTTTGCTCATAACCTCCACATCATGGGAAAGCTTATGGGTCATGATCATGAGCTTCTCCATTTTGTTAGGCTCCAACAAATTAGTGAAGATATCAATTATCTACTTAATCCCCTCTTTGAGGGTATCAATCTCCTTCCCCACTCACTTCTATTAGTTCTCCTGTCTTCTAGTCACTTCCATCACCAGATTCATCAGAGTACTTTCTTTCTATAATTCACTATCCACATCTTTAGGCAGTTTCCCTTGCTTCTCCTTGATGACATGAAGAGGAATGTCCAATTTGATTTCCTGGTCCAAGGTCTTGGGACCATAGTCTTTAGCAACCAACTTCTTCGTTTTATAATAAGGCTCACTTTTGGAAACCATCTTGCTGGTCGATTTATATTTACTTGAAGTCCATCTAGGGGGGTTCTTGTTGCTATGGGTTCTAGGAGTGACCAACATCTAACCCTCTTCAATCGGATTATAATCAGGGTCAACAAGAGGTTTGGTGCTCCCACTATCCTCCATCTCCATATCCATATCAGAGACATGTTGACCATCAGTATTAGGGATTTGGCCTTTCTCAAAGAGAGAGGACACAACTTCATGGGCTTTGGTGCACTCCATAATGAGCACAATAAGCCCTTCATGCAGGACCAAATTATTCAAATTCTTAGCATGTTTTTCAAGACTGTTTTCCAAAGAGGAAACCAGGTAGAATGGAATCGAAATAACTTTTCCATGCCTAAAGTGATTCAAGATGGTAAAATTCTAAGAAAAGATACTGGCATATATGCCATCAAGTGTAATGTACTTATTATGACTTCGTCCATATCTACCTAGGGAGCAATTAGATCCTTTTGGTTGTAGCCACCATTAGTCATTTTATTAAACCTTAAACACTCCTTATCTTTATCAAAAAAAATTATCATATCTTCCTTCCCTATTTTTTTGTCTCTGTAAAACCTTCCGCCATTCATAGCCAAACCCATAATCGTAACCACTAGGGTTTCATCCACCTGAAATTCAGCACCATAATCCCTCAAAACCCCTTTCTTCCACCCATTGACAAATGTTTCTATTAGCAAAGGAGAAGGGCCATGAAGTCTTTCCAAGAAGGGAACCATCCCCCCATCAACAATTTCCTGCCACACCTCCTTATTTTTCTTTCATTTATCAAAAGTTGGTTGTTCTTGCCTAGTCTTGTCCCCACCCATAGTGGTCCAGGTTGTAAAATAGAAGCAGGAAATGGGCCACACCAGGCAAGTCTCCAAATAGAAGCAGGATAAGGGCCACACAAGAAGACATAAAATCTAGGCACAAGGGAAGTTACTAGATCTTCAAATAGGGAAATCGAAAGGAAACCATTTCCCCAAAAACTTGATCAAATCATGATTTACTTTATTAATTACCACAAGTGGCTGGTATCATCATATGCTAGGTCGCACAAGTTTTTTGGGAAAGAGTCTTGATTGCTCCACTATTTTGTTGTCGTGTAGCCCACCGCCATATTGGCTAATAAATCCACCACTTTATTGCCTTCCTAAAATACGTGAGAAATTTTGAATTCATCCAAGTCTTTAATCACATCACAACAATCTTTGATAAAGTTCGCAATAGTCTAGCTAGGATCCAAAGGCCCATTCAAATAATTGATAATATTAACTGAGTCAAATTCCAGCCAGACCTTTCTAAATCCTTCCCTTTTAGCCATGTGTAACCCAAAATGGGCAGCACTGGCCTTCGCAAAATGGTTGGACTGGGTGTCTAGAGAGAGTGCCACCGCAAAAACTAGCAGACCCATATGATTCCTAGCCACTCTCCCACACCTAGTCGGCCTAGGATTCCCTTTAGCCACCCCATCCATATTGATTTTGATCCATCCCATAGGGGGGGATGCCATAGAACATTATGTCTATACTATTTAATTTTGTGCACAAGAATGGAGATATTCCAGCCAATTATCCACCATTTGATAGTATCCCACTCCTCCTGAAGAGTAGGGAGGGGATGGTCATTCCTTCTACTGGGGCAGGAATAAAATTCTCCTTGATAGAATTTATAATTCTAATAGCCACAAAAAGCACAGGAGATTCCAAATCTCTAAAAACTCTATTGTTTCTCTTTCCAAATACCCCAAACAATACAAGGAAGAGACATATTCTAGAGGACTCCCAAAGCTTGATTATCAATGAGGAACTTCCAATCAAACCACAACCTTTGAATAGAATCAAGGAAGATCCAATTAGTGTTCTAGATATCAAGAAAGAAACTCCAAATATCCATGGCAAAAGAGAAGTGCAGCAACAGATGCCCAGCATTTTCCTCTGCTTCTTTGCATAGGAAGCATTTGTTACTAATAGGAAGACCTCTTTTGCAAAAATTTTTAATGGTAGAAATGTTACCCTGCATGAAAAGCCAAAACAAGATGTTAATTTTCCAATTTAAAAGCTTATTCCAGATACTAGCCCAGAAGGGGGAGGGAGATAAATTTCTAGAGATGAACTTGTAGCCATCAACAACCTTGAATTTCCCTGAAGAGGAGAAATTCTAGAACACTTCATCCTCCACATGAGAGTGAGGGATATGAATATAGTTTAACCAAGGTTGTATAGGTATCAGAGCATCATCCACAAATTCAAGATCTAACCAGGCTCCATCTCTAATATAATTAGCCACCTAGGAGCCAATTTTTCTAAGACATAATTCTTTGAAAGGAGGAGCCCAAACACAATCCTAAAGGGGGCCATTGCCAATCCACCAGTCCTCCCAAAATATTATTTTAGTACCATTCCCCAACACCCATCTACAACCATGCAAGATAATATTGGTGGAACCAAATAAATTGCTCCATAAATCAGAGATAGAGTTGGGAAGGTCATAAGATTCGAGCATGTTTTGGATACCTTGGATGTGCTATTTATGTTTGAAAATGTTAATCCATTCATTAGTCTCTTTAAGAAATCTCCACAATTGCTTGGCCATCAAGGATTTATTGAAATATATTAGATTTCTAATGTCTAGCCCCCCTTGGACTTGGGAAGGCAAACTTGTTTCCAAGCCGCAAGATGCAGCCTATTCTTAATTTTAGTCCCAATCCACAATTTTGTTTTTTGAATTCTTTCCAGTCTATCAACAATTTTGATGGGAATTTTGAATAAACTCATAGCATATAGTAGGAGGCTCTGAAGCGTAGCTTTGAGCAGCTCAATCTTACCAACCTGGCTTAACAAAGCACCTTTCCACCAAGATAGCTTATTCTAGAATCTATCTGTGAGATTTTGCCAAGATCAAGGGCACAATGAAAAGCATAAAAGAGAGACAAAAAAATGACAAGAACAAACTGTATTCTCATCAATATGCAAATGATCAACTAGATTAACCAATATAATGAATATAGGTATGCTTATATAGACAAGGCCATATGGATGTATGAGAACACAATCATGACATGTGGCTCAATGAGAAACAAGGGTAGGTAAGAAATACTAGGGGTAAGTAGGAGAAATAATATAATATTCCACAAGAGGTGGATGACCCACCTAATGTGGAGTGTAACAAAAAAATAAGACCACAAAAGGGGGAATTTCTCTTATAAGCTATATCCCTATGTGCACACTTCCCTAAGTGTCTCAAATCCAAACTACGAAGAGATGCACTATCCTAGGTTATCTTAAGTAAAGTGTAATAATATCATAATAAATATTTATTTACACCAACACCCCCCTTAAGTGCATCTTAGAGGAATGAAGACTCAAGTCAATAATGCAAGATGGGTCCCGGCTACTAGGCCATGATAGGTACCCATGTACAATATGCAAATGCAAGTAAAACTATGCAATGCAATCTCTCACAAGCAAAGAAGGGGAAAAAACCCAATGGGGAAAAACACCCCCCCAAAAGAGAGATGAATGTACAAAAGATTCTCAAAAAAGGATAAAACTTCAAAGAGGAAAACGTCCCCCCCATAAGAGAGGAAAAAGAAGTCATCTGACCCCCCCTAATGAGACATCCTACACCCCAAAGAGAGCTTACAAATATTGGAACCTACTCTCGATGAAAGGTTTGGTGAATATGTCTGCAACCTACTCTGCTCTAGGACAATACTGCAAATCAATGACCTGCTCCTGAATCAGCTCTCAAATGTAGTATATATGGATCTTGATGTGTTTGGTCCACTAGTGCTAGACCGACTTCTTCAAGATTGCAATAGCACACTGATTGTCACAATGTAGAACTATTGACCATGGAGTGGTGAACCCAAACTCTATGAGAATTTGTTGAAGCCAAATAGTCTCAGCCGTGGTGTTAACAACTCCTCGATACTGAGCCTCACTTCAAGAGAGAGAAATAGCATGTTGCTTCTTTCTCTGCCAACAAATGGGGCCTCGACCAAGGTGAAAAATGTAACCTGAAGTAGGCATATGATCATCAAGATCGCTAGCCCAATCGGAATCTGTGTAACCAACCAAGCAAAGTCCTGTGCCTGCTGCATAGTGAATCCCATAGTGATGTGTACCATGGATGTAATGAAGGATACGTTTGGTGGCTTTCCAATGAAGCTCATTTGGTTCTTGCATGAAGCAGGAAACCATGCCAACCGCAAATAAAATATCAGGGCATGTATGCATCAAGTAGATGAGACTACCCACAAGCTGATGATATAATGTTGCATCAACTGGTGGAGAAGAGTATTGAGGCTCAAGCTTGAATCCTAAAAGAAAGGGAGTTGGCATAGGCTTACAATCAACCATATGAAAGCGTGCAAGTAGATCAAGAGAATACTTGGGTTGTGATAATATAATCCCGGAAGGTGACTATGAAATCTCTATCCCGAGAAAGTAGTGAAAAAGACCCAAGTTAGTCATAGAAAATCTATCATGCAAAGCAAATTTGACCCTGCTAATGATGGATGCGGTCCTCCCTGTGATGATCAAATCATCAACCTAAAGCATAAGTATCAAGTGAGATTCATCCTGTCACAAAATGTAGATATTCAGTTCGGAATGACACCTAGTGAACCTCGCTGAGAGAAGAAAGGAATCCATCTTGGTGTACCAAGTCCTGGGGGCCTGGTTAAGGCCATAGAGAGATTTCTTTAGTCTGCAAACTAAGGAAGTATCCTGGATGAAACCCTATGGCTAATCCATATAAATCTCCTCATCAAGGTCACCATAAAGAAAATAGCTCTTCACATCCATCTGATGTAAAGCGCAACCATGAGTTGTAGCAATAGATAGTGTCAAGCGAATGGATTTCATCCTGGCTATGGGCGCAAAGGTCTAAATATAGTCAATGCTTGGAACCTGAGAGAAACCTTTCGCACCAAGCCAAGCCTTATACTTGTCCACACTACCATTCGCTGCAAACTTGGTTTGATAGATCCACTTACATCAAACCATCTTTCTCCCCTTATGGAGATGGACTAAATCCCATGTGTTGTTCCTCATCAAGGAACTATATTCTTCCTCTATAGCTTGATCCCACTCAGGAACCCCTGATGCTTCCCAAAATGTTTATGGATTCGAAGTGGTAGCAATGAATGCATGTGGAAGATCCTTATGCTATGATCGAGTCCTTCGTGTATCTGAAGGATCCCCAACAAGAGAAATCATGGACTCAAGAGTCTATTGAGCCTAATGAGGTTTAGGTGAAGGTGGAGAACTAGGATCCTCAACTAAAAGTGGACCCTGCAGAGGTTTAACCCTATGAGTCACAGTTGAAGGAGTCTCATCATCTAAATCACTAGCATCACTATCCATAATGGAGGAAGGTGGAGAAGGTAGAGAGGCTAAGCCAGAAGAGCTTTCCTCAAAGTGAACACTCCTCTCAATAAACACCCCATGTGTCTTAGGATCTAGCAATCTATATGCCTTAACACCCTCAAGATATCCAGCAAATATGCAAGGAGGACTCTGAGGTTCCAAAGCCTTGTATTTCTGCAGAGGTATGCGAGCCCATGCTAGATATCCAAAGACTATGAAATGTCTCATAATCGGTTTCCTACCAGCCCAAGCCTCAAAAGGAGTAATACCTTGTAAATATTTATGAGGAACCCAATTCTAGATATGTGTGGCACAACTGATAGCCTCTGCCCAAAAGGTGTGATCAAGAGAACATATATGTATCAGACATCTAGCCATTTGTTTGAGATTTCTATTCTTGTGCTTTGCAACTCCGTTCTTCTATGGAGTGTATGCAACAGAATGTTGAAGATCAATCCCCTCAAATATACAAAAATCCTCAAGTCTCTTGTTCACATATTCCCTTGCATTATCTGCACAAAGAATCTTAACCACTTTCTCAGATTGCTTCTCCACATAAGTCTTGAAGTCCTGAAATATGTCAAATACTCCACTCTTATGAATGAGAAAGTAGACCCAAGTGAAGTGCGAGTAGTCATCAATGAAGGTGAGGACATAGCGGGCCTTGCTAAATCAAGGTGCTGGAAATGGACATGCTACATCGCTGTGAATAAGTTGAAGAACTTCCAAACCTCTACAATATTTCCCCTTATCAAACTTCTGCTTGGGATGCTTTCCCATGGAATAAACTGAACATACATGCTTTGAAAAAATGATTCGAGGTAGACCTATGACCATGTCTTTAGTCTTGAGCTGTTGAAGATAGTGGTAGTTGAGGTGACCAAACTGCTCATGTCATAGCTTACTTTCTGAATTTGAATGAGTAAGAAAGGCCCTAGAAGGAGAACTTGGCACAAAGTGGGAGAATGAATAAAGCCTTTAGTTTTCATTGACTTGTCCCACTACTGCCAAGGCATCATCATCAAGTTCCTTTACCACAACTGAATTTGGTGTAAACTCAACCTTTTTCCCATTCCCATAGTGAGTGATTTGGTAGATAGAGAGAAGGTTGGTAGACAAGTTAGGAACATAAAGAATATTCTCAAATGTTCCATCATCCATGTCAATTGAACCTTTCCCTTCAACCTCTACTTGAGTATCATCATCTATGTAAATGTGAGGTACCCTAGATGACTCCAATGAAGAAAACTGCTCCTTTGTAGAACCCATGTGATAAGAGGCACTCAAGTCAAGTATTCACTATTGTGAAGAACCTGTTGTAGCCATAAATGCTTGCCCTTTTCCTTTAGACTGTGAGGAAGAAGAAGGAGATGAATCCTTCTTTGTGTAGGCGGGTGGCAAGTTGATGTTGTTTTCCTTAAGAAGATTTGTCAACTCATCAACTTGCTTGGTGTGGCATCGATGCTCATCATGACCATACTTCTTGCAATATGCACAAGTTTGTTTATCCTTATTAGGTGAAGTCCCATTCTTGGAAGAGGATGAAAAATCTTCTTGTGATGGAGAGGATGATTTCCCTTTTTCCTGTTGTGGTTTTGACTTAGATTGCTTCTTCTTCTTGTTGGAATCTTTGCCTTGACCTCCTTGATTCCATTGATTAGCCACTAAAGCCTTGGACTTTGAAGACTTGAGAAGCCCCATGTTCAACAACTTAGATTGTTCCAATATCAACATTTTTGTGAAAGCATCAAATGAAGGCATGATGTAGGAACTCCCCATTGTCAAACGATGAGTTTGGAATCTAGACACAAGTGCTACATATTCTGGGGCAAGCTTTTCCAACAAGTTGAATATCAATTGAGCATCCTTTTTGTCAAATCCACAATCCTTAAGCTTTGCTCTTAGCTCATTTGCTTTGGTGACATAATCTTGGATTGTATCAAAACTCTTGGGATCCAAGTTGGTGAGCTCATTGTCAATCTTGTAACCTCTGATTTCATCAACTTGGCCATACCATTTCTAAAATATATCCCGAGCCTCTTTGATTGTAGTACACTTCTTAATGTGATAAATGAGGTCATCTGATACATACTTATGCAAAGTTCCAAGAGCCATACAATTCTTAGTGGGCCATTCTAATTTAGAATTAGGATCAGCCTTAGGATTAGGTGGTGCTTCTATTGTTCCATCTGTGTAATGCGTGAGATCATTTTCCATTAATTTGCTCCATACTTTAATTTTCCATGATGCATTATTATGTGGAGTTAAAGGTGGAAATTTATGAGGACTCATTGCAACAAAAATGAAAGAGCACAAGGAAGGAGAGGCACAATCACCCAGGACAGCCCCCCAAATTCACTCAATCAAAGAATCCCCCCCCAATGATGATTTGGCACTTTATACTTAGTGTGTGTACAATGGGCCACTTGCAAAAAATGGCAAAGTGCACTTTTGATTTTCACTTAAAAACTGCCTTAATAAGGCCAAAGGAATCAAACTAATAATGCAAGAGATATAAACTAAGATCCAAGCAAATGACAAGTACCAAGTAGGCCAAATAAGACCAATATCTGAAAGTACAATTTCCACTCAAAATATCTGAAATATTATCATATATTATGAAAGTAGATGAAAAAATATGCACTTTCAAAAAATGACACCTAAAAAGGAGGTCGTATGATCTCAAATGAAGCCGTTGAAGTTGCAAAATTGAGGATTAGATAGGTACAGCTGAGAGAATCCCAAAATTTAAAAAATTTGTGCACCAAAATCAGAAAATAACCACACCACTACAAAGAGCGCGAAAAATTAGCCCAAATAAAAAAAAATTGCACCCTAAAAAGAGAAAAATTGAGCAAGTTATGAGCCTCCAAATTTGACTCAAAAATCTAAACTGCTCAATGGAGAGGGGTCTAATTTTTTTTTTAAAATGTTGACTGGGCGTTGACTGTGCACTACTGACTGGGCAAAAGGTACGGACCTAGAAAAAAAATATATATATATATATATCTATTTGTTTTCAAAAAAATCTTTTCCAAAACTGGAAAAAAAAATTTCAGAATTTTCTTTTTTCAGATCCGAAAATTCCGTACCGGACCCCTTGATTTGGGTAAAAATTCCTAAAACACCCAAAATTTGATTTTCGCCAAAATAGGTCAAGTTTATACTCGATTTTTATGGAAATGGCCCCCCAAACACAATGGTGAGGTCGAAAATGCTCTAAGATGCCTCCAAAAAGTTCTATCCCTCAGATCCGATAATAGAAGCCTTCCAAGATGCAAAAACCAATCAATTGAAGCCACAATGGCTCTGATACCATGTGAGATTTTTCCAAGATCAAGGGCACAATGAAAAGATAAAAAAGAGACAAATGAATGACAAGATCAAACTATATTATCATCAATATGCAAATGATCAACAAGATTAACCAATATAATGAATATAGGCCTACTTATATAGGAGAGGCCATATGGATGTATGAGCACACAATCATGACTTGTGGCTCAATGAGAAACAAGGGTAGGTAAGAAATCCTAGGGGTAGGTAGGAGAAATAATATAATATTTCATAAGAGGTGGATGACGCACCAAATATAGAGTGTAATAGCAAAATAAGACCACAAAAGGTGGAATTTCTCCTACAAGCTATATCCCTATGTGCACACTTCCCTAAGCATCTCAAATCCAAACTAGGAAGAGAAGCATTATCCTAAGTTAACTTAAGTAAAGTATAATAATATCCATAATGAATATTTATTTACACCAACACTATCAATAAAATTTGCCCAGAAGGAATCTCGGGCTGGACCATGGCAAAGGGGAAGACCTAAAAAAGGGTCGAGTAGAGGTATGAACATATTGAGTGATGTTTGAGGTACAACTAAGTCACATTCATACACAAGAATGAGCCATCCAATAGTATACACTTGTGTAACTTTACTTTAGATAGAGACATTTTTGATAATAAATTATTGTGCATAATTATGTTGTAATTTAACAAATGTGGATAATGCTATTATTAGACACATTATGAATACAATGAATAAATATTTTCAGGAATTTGGTATAACACCCCTATAAACTATAGTACACCAGGTAAAAATTTAATATGATCGATGATGCTAAGGAAACACCTCCTCCAATACCATGTGGGCTAGGGGGAGACTGGACCTCATGACCTCATACTTTACCATACGGTGTTCTCGCCAATTGAACCAAGCCCCCAACCCAAGAAAGGAAATTCTTTAACAAGTAATATGATTAAGGTTTTATATTCATGAGGCAAATAAAAATTAAAGATGAATGTTTATGAAAATAATATAACATGGCAAAGTGTTGGGACATTTATGACATCCAGGAGAAAATATAATCCAACGGAAGGGGGATGAAAGATCCCACATCACTAAATGTTCATGCAACTCTAATTGTTAATTAGTTAAAATTGAAATGGCAATAGACTAGTAGTAAGATTATTCCATTGGTTGTTTTTTCATAATTACAGAAATGTACCTTCTTTGGTTATGATGAAATTGAACTCACTTTAATGTCTAATTATTTTTTTATGTTGAATTGTCAATTATTAAAATCTATAATCATGTATGCACATATGAAGTATTAGATATGACATGAATTTGTGATTTCTTAGAAGGGATGAGTAAATAAGTCATAAGTAGAATTACTAGAATTTGGATAGAAAATAGTATGATTTATTATGATTATCTAACTACACGTGTGGTTGTATTATACAGGAAGTTGGGTTTACAAATACGATTAAGGAGAGACAAAAATACCTAATCAAGTACCTCTTGAAGAAGTTGGAAGAGTAACCTTATTTGCTTAAGAAAAAAATGAAAAAAATTAACTATCATGATTAAGGTTTCTATTATTAAGGGTCAAGTTAAATGTGTTGAGAGGGTATATAATTTTAATTGATGTGATGAGAGAGGGTTAATGTTATGATACCACCGGATTAAGTTAAAACTAGTATGGGTCTTTAAAAAGAATTTCATAATTAATTTTAATGATCCTTGTGTAAAAATATGTCTCTAGGGTCAATACCTTGGGTTTGGTGACCTCTAGGACATGTGATATTGTCCTTTGGGCTTGATGAGACCATTCAAATGCCCATTTTTTTTAAGGTGATGAGTTATAACATTGGGAAATGTTTTTTGGGTGGAAATATCTAAATAGCTTGTGGAGAATGGGGATAGGGGTCATTATCCACTTCTCCATTTGGAGAGTTTAGATGGAGCAGAGATGATTGAAGAAGAAGGGGAAATATTTCTTAGATGGAGATGGAGATCAACTTGACAGCTTGGAGAGAGAAAGAAAAGGTCCTTCACTTTTTTTGTTTAATTTTTTTTGTAGGGCAATGTGTTTATGGATTACTAGAGGAGTATGTGGATGTTAGTAAAATATGTGTAAATTGAGAGATTATGATATTTATTAAGTTGTCACTATAGATTTTATTGTAAGAAATGTGTCCTTCTTTCTTAGGGGTATGGCTAGGACCCTCAACGTCTCATGATTCGATTAAGGATAGTAGGAGAGAAATCCTCCATTTTTTATTTCCTATTATTTTCACCTCTAATAATCAATTTTTATTTTAAGAATAATAGTCTAAGGAAAGACTGAGTAAAACTTTATAGTTCTATGTGAAGAGAAAATTATTCTATTTCCATTCTAATGGTATACTTGTATGTAGGATCATATGTTTTTTCAAAAATTATAGTTAATAATATTTCATGATGTCTTAATTGAAAAAAATAATTCAATGTATAATACTAGAGAAAGTTGACTCTCATTGGCATGATGATACTTGAATTCTATGTTAAATATCTTAGATACTGATAAAATATTGGCATTACATTGTAATTTCCTTATGTAAAGACATATTGTAAAGATATTAAAGGATTAGATTTTATAATCCATCAGTAGTAATATGGTGAAGGTATTTTAGCATTACATGTTTATGGTAGGAGGAAATGTAGGATTGTGAATGGGAAGTAAGTATGGGTGAAAGTACCAATCCCATTTTAGTTTGGAATATATTTGGATTTGAGACATATATATGATTTCTAACCTCGTAAAATACTTACATTATTCACAAATTAGTTGAGTAAAATTACAAGGGCATGCAAAAGGTCCTATCAATGTTAAGGTTGTGCATTCATGAGAATCTTGGGTAACACCAATATATTCATACTATGTTAAAGTATTTAACTTGGTTTCATATAACAACAATAAAAAGGGAAAAAACCCTTTGTTAATAATACGAATGAAACTATCTTCTTTTCCTAGTTTTTCATGATGTTCCTAGAATAAATGTTTGAGTAGGATTTATTTTCTTTGATGCATTCTGAGTAATGAAATACTACAATAATTTATGTGAGGAAATAATTTACACTAAGAGACATATTCAAAATGGAGGGATGTAAATCTCATTTCTACAGATAAAATAACTAAAGAATAATGTTATGATCAACTTAAATATGGTTTTGTATATCTCTATCCAATATAAATCTTCATATTTTATAAAAATTAATATTGGATGCTAATAATATATCATATTATTAGAAGATATATTGTATCAATACAATTACTAATATATACTTGTCACAAGAACAATTATTTATACCCTTTGGTCTCTACTATTAGAGTCATTATTTCAAAAATATATTTAATTATGAAGAAAAACTATAAATTTATTCATCAAAATATCTTTAATAGTATATTCATGCATATTTGTTTAGTATAATTAAAAATAATATGGATTTACACTATTTATAGTTTAATAGGTAATAGCCTCTAGTAGAAATTTTTGGTCTTATTTTATTACATCCCTACCTGAATCATCAAGCTAAGGAGAAAAATAAATAAATAAATAAACCTCATGCCTTCTAAAATAGATCAAATGCATATTAGTCAGTACGTGAAAGAGGGAGTAAGTGGACTTCATTAATCATAGAAATCGACTAGTTGCGCATTAATAAATGGATTATGATTTTTTATTTTTTTTAAAAAGACAATGGTTTATTATTAAAAATAGTGGAAGATTGAATACGTGCCTATAGTATGCTTGTGTTCCCGTTCAGTATGGCATGTGCCACTCATTTAGTTGCATCCATGCATTAGCTTCTATTTAGGCTTCAAACCATGCTATCACAAATTCATCCCTAAATCGGAAAATCAGACAGCTAAAACTAGAAAACATGAGTAAAACATCAAAATCCATAAATCAAAATCAGCAAAACAAACACTTTTTATCCTTGGTCTATTGTCTCGTATCAACTGAAGTTTCATGCCGTATGAAAGATTCATTTGTCATACGAGCTTTATCATTTGTCGTATGGCTTCATAAGATTTGTTGTACGATATTGTTGTTTAGTTGTATTGTTTAGGAGGAAATGTCGTACGACACTTCTTTTTACATGAAAACTTTTTCTTTGTCGTATAGGCTCACATCTCTTGTTGTTTGAGGCTACATAGTCCGTCGTACGAATATTTGTTTCTGCTAGTTTATAGTTGTTGCTTTACATGACTTTGTCAGGTCTGTCATAATCAATTAACAGTAAACAAAAACACCTGTTATCTATCGCTTTCTGCTTAGATTGTGTGCTTGATCCACTTGATCAAGTTATCAGCTGCCAAATCAGATTCTAGAAATATAAACCTTAAGGTTTTCAAGCCGTTACCCTCAACAAGTTCAAAATCTAAACATCTCAAAGTGCATTATCACTTTCTTTGATAAACTAATCACTCAAACATAGTTTCTCATCAGGGTCTATCATCCTCTATCATGAAACTGAAACATTTGGTCAGGATAATCTTGTCCCACATCCTAGGATATATCACTCCTACTAGACTTTATTTTTTATGAAAATCATCACCATTGCACTCCAAAACCGAAGATCAAAAAACTTGCAAACCTTTAAACACTTGAATCCTCTTTTAGTGTCATATCACTCTATCGCATTTACCTTGACTATTCACCACTTATCAAAACAACTTTTAGACAATCGAAACACTGAAACGGAAACAAAAACATTTGAAATAGCTGAAAATCATATCAATATGACATACCAAAGCAAAATACAAGTAACAAGACAACATATCAGGGAAATCAAACAAGTCGAAAATCAAAATCCAACTAAGTCAAAATCTCACAAGGATTCAAATACATCTCCAAAGAAAAGTGGCTCTTTTATGCAACACTTAAAGATATCCCTAAATGATTTGGATGAGAAAGATAAAAATCATGCACCTATGTCTAGCAAAGGCTCATCACCCCATAAGAAAATTGACTCTCCAAAGGCATCTATTCTTACACTTATTAAAATCTTGCAAGAACCTTCCATAGCATCATCACCAAAGAATACATCCAAAGCTAAAGTTCCCCAAGGGATATCCATGATGGCCATCAAACATAATTTAGAGGATCCTATTCAAAGCTCATCTCCTTCATATCCAAGCATTAATTCATTGTAGCATCCCCATAACACTCTCTTGCAAATTGAAGTGTTGATTCATAGAATGCTTGTTAAACGAGTCCTAATAGATGGGGGAGCTGGCTTGAACATTTTCTCTTTGAGTCTTGTCTATGCTCTAGGATATTTAGAAGATGCAGTTGAACCCAGGAAAAAGATAAAAATCAAAGCCCATGGTGAAGAAGAGCATTCCTCTAAAGGAATTGTGGTATTACCCCTCAGAGTAGGACCTTTGTAGAAAGACACAACATGCCACTTTATATACATGGACCTACCATACAATATACTCTTTGGGAGACCATGGATACAAGACATACAAGCTATTACATCAACATGTCATCAATGCTTAAATTTCCCCTACAATGGGCAGGAAATCATAATCTCAACAGTTTCAAATCCATTGCAGTGTTGTAATAATCTGAAATCAGATCAAGAGGTCATTATACCGCATAACAAAGAGATAGCACCTTCAAGCACACAATCCATGTAACAATCATTTGCATCAATATTGTCAAATATGGAAAACTAAATGTAGCTAAAAGATCAAGGGAATGGAGAATATTTGCTATCATGGAAAAACAAACAAGAGCAACTTGAAATTGAAAGGGAAGAAGAAGATGTAGAAGTCAATGTAGTTCATGCGTATGCAGAACAAACGTTATGAACTAGCCTACTTGAATCAGAATCACATTCAGTTGACATGGACTTAACCGAGGATGATCAAGAGCTTCTTACACGATATCATTCTACTTAGAGTACCCTTATAGACATCGACATATATATTGAAAGCTCTGACATCTCTATCATGACCCCTAATATCTTTGACATAATCTAACATGAAGATCCTTTATCCTTAAACCATCCTAAACCTATGGACTAGGAAAATGAAGGACATACTATCATTGATACCTTTCCTAATGACCAGGCCATATCGTTATATATTAATGAAATCAAACCTGCAACAAATTTCACCAAGGATTCCACTAATGTATCTTCCAGTCAAGTGGGTGTTAAATCTCCTAGTCGCAAAAGTGAAAATCAAGAAAACAATATCAGGTCTAATGTTTAAAACCATTTACTGGCAACACTAGACCGTGAAAAAGTAAAAATAAAGGATGTATCTAACAGTAAAAACCTCCTCGAGGCACCGGAGGATGAGATATTTGATACCTTACTTGAATTTTATCAAGAGAAGTTATCTATCCTAATAGAACCAATAGAGGCAGTTATCATTGGCACAACTGATCTACATCCAGCAATCTCTCTATCAGAACTAGCAAGGCAAAAATATTTGGAATCCTTCAAAAGATGGCAAATCAATTTTACCTGGTCATCTACAGACATTCCAGGGTTCGATCCATATCTTACAATACATCACCAAAATATTAGTCTGGGAACAAGCATCAATAATGGAACACAATGTGGATCAGGAGCAGGTATTCTATTCATCACACCACAAGGTCATACAATCCTAAAAGCATACAAATTAAGCTTTCCATGCACCAACACCACTGCAGAATATGAAGCTTTGGTTATAGGTATCAAAATGGCTATAGAATGGAACATTAAACAACTTCAAGTCTTTGGAGAATCTCAGCTCGTCATTGATCAAATTAATGATGACTATCAAACAAAGGATGAAAAACTGATGCCTTGTTAAAAGATGGTTGATGATATCAAGAAATACTTTGTAGAAATAAATTTCTAGCAGATTCTAAGAAATGACAACAAAGCAGCAGATGCCATGGCTACACTTGCTTCTCTCCTTCAGACACAGGAAAATCAATAGCATTATGAATTCCCGATGGAAGAGTTGTTTTACCCTGCTCATAATTATCCCGATTCCCAAACTATCTATCACCTTGTGGGGCATGATTCCTCACACTATGGCCAGACTTACACATACCTAAAAGATAATACCCTACCTCCTGACTTATCGAAAAATCAAAACATAAACTTTATTCGCTAATCCTCCTATTTTACTCTTGTCATAGATATCTTGTTTAAATGAGGTCTAGATGGTACTCTTTTAAGATGTCTCAAATAAGAAGAATCTGAGAAGCCCTTATGTGAAGTCCATAATGACATTTGTGGCACTCATTCAAGTGGTCTTACCCTTTCAAAAAAACTCATACACTTGGGATATTATTGGCTGACTATGGAATGAGATTCTTTTCAGATATCTAGAACATGCAAATAATATCAAATCCATGGGAATTTGATTCATGCACGAGCACAAGAACTTCACGCTTAAGCAACATCTTGGCCTTTCTGTCAATGGGGTCTTGATCTAGTAGGAAAAATGAATCCTTCCTCATCCAATGGACACAAATTCATCCTTGTAGCTACAAAATATTTTACGAAATGGATTGAGGCAGTACCTCTCACAAACATCACAAGAAAACAAATTGTTGCATTTATCTTGAACTTTATCATCTGTCGCTATGGAATACCCATGACCATTATCACTGATAATGGCCGACTTTTCAAGAATCAAGATGTACAAGAGCTATGTGAGAAGTTTAAAATCTAGCATAGATTCTCCACACCATATTATCCACAAGGAAATGGGCAGGCATAAGGATCTAACAAAACTATTCTTAAAATCTTCAAAAAGACAACGAACGATGCTGGGAGAGATTGGCATATTGAACTGAACCCTCCTCTCTGGGCCTACCGTACTAGTATCTGCACACCAATAGGTGCCACACCTTTCTCTCTTGTATACAGATCAGAAGTAATATTTCCAATTGAAGTAGAGATACCCTCTCTATGTGTATCACTAAATGCACTCATCCCAGATGAAGAACAATGAGTATCTAGATTGCAAGAGTTAGAACTGATCCATGAACGAAGACAAAATCCCTTTGATCATTTAAAGGTATATTAGCAAAGAATGTGTCAGAGCTATAATCACAATGTCAAACCATGAGTCTTTCAAGTTGGAGAACTAGTACTAAAGGAAAATCCAAGAAATCGGGCAGAGTGAGAAAAGAAAGGAAAATTTGAATCAAACTGGTTAGGTCCGTTTGTGGTCACAATAGTATTTGGATCAGGAGCATATTAGTTATCAACATAGGATGGAGATCAGCTCGAGGAACCTATCAATAACATGCATCTGAAGAAGTTTTATGTCTAAAAACGCAAAAAAATTAAAAACAGTGAAAAAATAGAAAAATAAAAAACAGTGAAAAAGCAGAAAAATAAAAATAAAAATAGTGAAAAGGGAGGGGAAAAAAAAAATCAAATATGAGAAAAAGTGCAATAAAAATAGATGGTGAAAACCTGGCAAACATGCACTATCTGTCCGCTAGCTCTTCCATCTATTAGTTCATGTATCTTTCCGCTTGCATTCATCCTCCATCAACGCTATCCATATCCATCATAAGCATTTGTATATATGCAAGCATCACAGCTGCTCTCTCACCATGGTTTGGATCATTGAGTATATCATAATGACTTTGTTTCTAGGCTTGGGGCAAAATCATGCACCTAGCTAGGAGAAAAATTCTCGATCATTTTGAGCTTAATCGAAGATGTAAAACAATAGTTAGACAACACTTATCAAGTGAAAACACTGAGACACATCCAATGTTAAAACAAAAGATCAGATTATCAATCATCAAACTAACACATATCAAAACTTAACACATCACACACTTTTCAATCGACGATATCTTTTAGACAATGTTTTAGCACAATTATTCAACTTTTTTATCTTGATTTTTTGCTATCATGATTTCTCAGTAACTCCAGGATGTCTTTGACTAGAGGAACAAGGAAGAAACATGATATTTTTCTTGTCTACTTTTTGAAAATTAATCATTAATATGTGCAAAATTATCTTGGGACATGATCTTCAGAGTATCATCGAAGACATATCCGATTTGCATATAGAAATGATTAATACTACCTATTTTAAACAAACAACACTCAAGTCATCTTGGTTCAATTATACCTTGATGCTTGTGTTAACTTTCTATATCAAAATCCTAGGAAAGTAATGCTCCAGTCATCATGGTTTAATTATATCATTGATGTTTGCACTCACTTCCCATATTTCAAAAATCTCAATGATGACAAAAAGAAATAATCCAGTGACTAGTCCGGTCATAGTTTGCATTTCATTGCATTTGCATTTGCATTTATCTTGCATTTAATTCTTGCATGAGATCCTACAAGCTCATCTTATCCAAGGCTAAATATATCACAGGAATCAGCAAAGCATCATCACAAGTGTATACACAATTAGACTGATGACTCATGTCTCTCATGATGTTGTCCACCTAGCCCAAATCGTATGTTATCCCCTCAACAAAACTACCATCAGCATATCTAATTGGTCATGCACCTAATATCAATAAATTTATCAATTCTTTATCTAATCAATCTTATCAATTTTGTTAATCGATTACATCTGATCTATCTAATTATGTCTTATACAGGATGTATCCTTCCTGAAACCAGAAGTTTTGATCTAATCTTATACAGGATGTATTCTTCCTGAAACTAGACGCTCTGATTAGCCTTGTCTTATACATGATGTATCCTTTCTAAAACTAGACAAAATCTCAATCAATCTTATCATATCAAATCAAGCTTTATCCATCAATCAAAATTGTATCATCGAGATCAAAGAACTCATATTTTCATCAATCAACATTGCAAAAATCAAATCAATTCTAATCAGGACATCAGTCTCGCAAATCTCAATTAATCTCTCGAGGGGGCATCAACTTACCGCAAATCTATCAATCAAGGTTTGGGGCATTCTATCGAACCAATATCAACATCAAAATGATATTATTCTTTGAATCAATGCATCATCACACCTCACTTCAAAGAGGGACAAAATGTATACACCTAAAATGTTCTAAAGATAGTTAATTAAATAGGCAATTATTTAATTAATCCCCCTTCCTAATTTAATTGAATTCATAAGCAATTTAACTAAATTCTCTTATTCATCTACCTATTAATAAATCTAAGGATTTATGTAATAGGTTCATTTCAATAATCCCCTTTGATTAATTAATTCAAATTATTTAATTCCTTCCATCAAATTCACTTCTTCTAAAATCCCCTAATTAATTAAAACAAATCAAATTTGTGAGGTGTTGAAATTAATTAGCATTTTCCTATTATTTGAATTTTTAAATTAAAATTATCCTAACTTCTAACCACTCCTAAACCTAATCCATTTCATCTAACCCCGGGTTTTCCTAACCCCATCCTAGCTTGCACATCCTAACCACCATGTCCCCTTTCCTTGAACACGTTTCCCTCTCATGAGAAAAGCTTTGTGACACTTGTCACTAAGTGTTCCCTTTCATCCAACCTCTTCTAGAAGCTTCTTGACACTTGTCACCATGGATATGACATTGTCCCCTTTCATCCAACCACTTCTAGAAGCCTCTTGACACTTGTCACCATAGATATGACATTGTCCCCTTTCAACCAACCCCTTTTCCTACCAACCTCCAAATGTTCCCTTTAATCCAACCTCTTTGCCAATCACCTTCAATTTAACCATTGATATCTTCAAATCCATCTTGACCATTGATTCTTGCCACCTCACCCCTAGCCTTGGGAAATCTTATAAATAGACCCCATTTTGGAGTTCAAAGGGCCCTTGATTGATTGATCCCAAATATAATCTCATTTTTCATCTTATGCATTGTTATTATAGGCATATAACTTCTAGTTTATTATTTTAGCAATGTTATCATATTCAATTTTAGCTTAAATCTTAGCTTATTTCATAGAAATATCATAGAATCATATATCTCATCTGGATCATGCATATTCATCATTTAAATCCTCCATTTAAGTGTAGTCAAGTCACTGGAATTTCCATAACCAGATCTGAAAGCAAAATTCATACTCGCATTTACTAGGAGGCAATAGATCACTTATCTATGGTTTATCTTTCTTTGTTCTAAATTTTCTAACCATGCTTGTAATGATCTATTGAGTGTTTTTTGTTGTAGCTATAGGTACACAGGTCTAGACTTCATAGGCATGATAGAGGCTACCTTTATATCTTGGGCAGCCCTCAAGGCTTTAACTTCCACCAACTTGGTAAGGTAATCAATACAAACCAATATGTAAGACTTGGTGTTTGGTGTAGGCTCTATTAGACCATAAAATCAATACCCCATATATAAAATGGTGTAATCATTGTAGCTAAGGTTGTAAAGGAAACTCATCACTTCTTTTTGGTCTACCCATCCTCTAACAATGGTCACATATTCTGGTATACTGAGCTACACATTTAGATATTGTGGTCTAATAATAAGATGTGTTGAGAATCTTTACAATTGTTGTCTTAACTACAAAATTTCCACCACAAGACTCATCATTACAAGCCTTAATTATGCCAAATACTTCATCCAATATAATACATTTGTGCATAACATCATTAGGTCCTATGTAAAATAAATAAGAGGCTATACATGAATATATGGAAAGTTATGTTCAACCAACTGATACTTTTCTCTTGTTGATAAGTGTGGGGGTGTTCTCTTTGTAACTAGATAGTTAGCTATGTCTACATACCAAGGTGTATTCATTGTTAGTGCAAATAAATATTCATCGAGAAAAGAATCATCCACAACTAGATCCTTTGTTGAATTTTTCAATCTAGATAGGAAGTTAACCACCACATTGGCTTTACCTATCTTGTCAACAATAACTTAATATCAAATTGTGGGAGTAAAAATAGCCATATAAAAATCCTACCACTAAACAGTAGCTTACTCATCAAATAATGAACTGTTGCATGGTTAGTATGAATAAAAATAGAGTAACCAGTAATAAAGTTTGTCAAAGCAGTAATATTACTTGTCTAAAATTGTTTATTATATATATGAAAACTAACATCGACTTCTTAGACATTGTATAAATGAGCTCAGTCACTTGAAGATTCTTACTAATATATTAAACAGCATACTCCAAGTTGCCTTCCTTTTGTCATAAAAATAATGCATTAGAAAAATCAAAGGCATCAATATGACTATGGAAATGAACTTTTCAATTAGGTCCTCTCATAATAGAGGCTTGCATAAGGGTAGTGTTTAATGCTTCGAAAGATTGTTGATAGGTTGTTGTCCAATCAAATTCCACATCCTTGGTTGGTAGTACAAATAGAGGGGCATTAATCTTACTGAAACCCTTGGTAAATCTCTTGTAATACATTGCATGGCCAAAAAAAACCTTACATGTTTTTTATTTTATGGTATTAGTAGATTTGAAGGTATATATATTAGTTGGCTCAACTTGAATTCCATCATATGAGCCAAAATGGCCTAAGACAACTCCTCCTTCCATCATCATGAAGCATTTCGCATGGCTAAGGCAAATGTTATCATCCTAACACCTCTACATAAATTTCTCTAGATTTGCTAAAGATTACTCATAGGAGTTCCTACAGGTAGTAATGCCAACCATATATATCTCTATTGAATCATGATCAAAATTTAAGAAAATGTTAAGACAACTCTTTGAAATATAATTAGAGAATTGCACTTGTCCAGCTGGCAATACTAAATATGTGTATGTACCTCAAGGACATGTAAAGTGATTTTATATTGGTCATCAAGAGCTATATTGATTTGATCATAGCCACTTAACTCATCTAAGAAAGAGAAATACCTTTTCCTAGCTAATGAGTCCAAAACCTTATGAATAAAAGGCAAGGAAAAATGGTCTTGCATTGTGGTTGCATTTATTTTTTTGTAATCAACACATACTCTCCATTTATCTCCCTTATTAGCAACAATGACAAATAGAGACACCCACTCACTATTTTATATAGGATATATTAACCCTGCATCCAAAAGCTTTTGTAATTTAGCTTTCATTATGTCTCTAAGAGCTAGGTTAATTATCCTCTATGGTTGTCTTATTTGTCTACAAACTTCATTTATATAGATTCTATGCATACAAAGGCTATATTCTATACTCTTCATATCTTTGTAATCCCAAGTGCATGAAAATGTGTGGGATAACACATATGTAGTAATTCAGTGTATTGGGATGTTAACTCACTACTAACATTTAGTTTCTAACCACAAGATACTCCTATGGTGGTTGATGTAATCATTAATAAATTAATGTCTAAAGAATATAGATTTATATTGTAATCATTTGGAAGGAGTTCACAAATAAAATAGAAGTAGATTCTTCCACATTGGGTAGGAAAATATCTAGTTGGCAGGTTAGGCATGATCAAAATTCATATTTCTATGGATCCATCCCATATGAGTTCTGTATTATCAGAGCAAAAACTTCATATTCATTTTGTATGTACATTATGGGTCTCTTTTATATAGTCATGAGTTTGTGTAGGGATTATTGATCCTCATGTTCCAAATTAGGACATGTAGACTAATCTGTATCTATATAAAGTTGAGAAAGATGATAAATGACCAATTTCTTGGTCACATTCCCATTGGAAATAATTATGTTACCAAACTTGCACCCAATAAAAGCTTCTATAGTGACCAATTATGGTCATCCCAAGGTTAAAGGATGTCCCCCCAAAGTAGTGTATGGATGGAAGACAAAAAAAAGTCAACAGGGTATTCCCATGAATCCAATGTGATGACCAGGTCTTTATTTATGGGTTGTTCATTGCCCCCCTAGTCATGACATGGCTTCACCATGATCAATTAAGGTGTTTCTGATAAGTGTCCCATTTATATGAACATCTACCACAAGACTACCAAAGTCTAAGTATTTAAGGACAACCAAGGTTCCTAACATGATACTAGCTAGCTGCCCTACGACATGGATATTCTAAATATCTTTCCTTTTTCTCCCTAGTCATTTAGTAACTAATTCCTTGATCTAGTTCTATTGTAGAATATTAGTAAATATTTTATAGTTTAGATGTCGGGAATCTTGACATAGACATTGTTTAACTATCTTAAGATTGAAAACTCAAGCCTAAGGTGATATTTTAGGTAGGAAGCCTTTCTAAAAATTATAGTTTTTTGTTTGTGAGATAAGCATGTTTTCTCACCTATTCAAGTTTATCATTGATAGTGACATCTATGGCTAGTTTTTCATCAAATAATTCTTTAATTTATGGGAATGTAGGACTATAAAGAGACTTTCTAGAGCATAAATTGACATAATTGAGTTCAACTACATAAGTTGGGTATTGGATAGCCTCATTAGCATAAGCTTGTTGAGAATGATTGTTGTCAGGATTGAGCACAATTTGAGTAGGAAATTGTGGTACTGTAGGTTGTGTAGGGGTAGACATGGTTGGATCAAGCATAATTGCTTGTTGTTGAGGTAATGTACTACACACATGAGTGTGGGTTGTTGAGGCTATATTATTTTGTGATTGTTGGTTGCCTCACCATAGTTTCGGCAATGGGTTGTAAGGGGATTTCCATTGTGGATTGTAATTAGGAAGCTAATATTGGTGTCATTGTGGTCATGTCTCTTGTTGTGACAACCAATTGGATGGTGAATTACATTTCCATGTGATACAGGGCACCTAACACTCTAAGTAGGAAATTTTATTTTCTTTCAAGTTTTGTGTGTTGTCTTTGTGATGTAATAATGGACCAACCATTTGGGACTCAGTAGAGCCATGGTTGAGTTGTCCAAGTTCTGGTTTGAGTCATTTGTGTTCAGGATGTTGACAACCTAAGAAGTGAGATGCTTAGGTAGTTCATAGGAGAAGTACTCCAAATGAATGCATTCATGTAATAGGGGTAAATTGTGTTGTTTTTATGACTCTTAGGGTGTTTGAGGACCTTCAGGAGTCTTCAAAAGCATTAGAATGCAAAGTTACATCTTAGGAGTAAAAAGATGTAAAAAGTTGTTCAGCAACATTTTGCAATTTTTTGCAAAAGTTGCATTTTTGGATAAAGGTGTGGAAAAGTTGGTTGAACCAACTGAACCAAGAGAATAAAAGCCAAAATTCACTTAATTGTACGAGTTAGGGGATTGGAAATGCAAGAATTATTTTGGGGATTTTGAAACAAACTTGCCTTTCACTGTTTTTGATAGTTTTTTCTTGTTTTCATTGCTTGGTACAATACAATAAGGACTTGGTTGTACAAACTCATTGCAAGGAATGAGTGTTCATTGAATTTGTTTTTCATTAAGTTTGATTTGCAATTTTGATTATCTATAGTTGTCGAGATATCATCCATTCTTTGCAACTTGGTGTAAAACCCTTGCAAGTAGGGTTTAAGAGAAAAATAGCTCTAACCTAAGCATTCTTTGATGGCACCTGTTGAAATCATCAATAATGCTAGTCCAGGGTCTATGTATAGGTTTAGGATAGGATTTTTGGTTTTACAAATCCCTGAGGAGGAGATATAATGAATCCCTAGGCTCACCGCTAGGAGTAGGTGAGTTAGGACAACAGAAAAAGTGAGTTTTAAGAGCATTTGGGGATTGGTGCAGGACAAAGTGTCATATGGATGGAAATTCCTTTGAGTTCCCTTGGGGAATCCTTGATTTTTTGGATAAGAAGTTCTGACTGGTGAAGGGTTTGAACCACATCTTTCAAAGTCACTTTGTGAGGCCTGGACCCTCAAAATTAGTGCAGCATTGAAAACCCAACTTGTACGGATAACCCAGATGCACATTTTCAGTATTGTCTGTAGCTTCTAAAAGGTTACTCAAATCAATAATTCAAAACTAGTCTTGTTTATAAATCTTTCAAACTAAGTCCATAAAACCGCCAAGGGAGGGCTAATTCAATTAGGCTTATTTGAGCCTGGTCGAGACCTAGAAAGGCTAGAAAGCCAAAGTGATAGATTTGGTGATCCTAAAAGCCTCAAAATACTTCAAAGACACTTGGTAGATGCATTGTGAGTCCATTAGAAGTGGTTGGAGCCTTGGGGTAGTGTGTGTGTGTGTGATTGAGGTGGCAACCTCAAGAGGTGGAGTTTATTGTCCAAAACCATTGGCTATACCTAGGAGGCAAGCCAAATAGGTTCAGACTTTGGAGGTCTCATTAGCATAAACCCTTACTAAGTGTCACTGGATGAACTTGATAAGTTGAAAGGTTAAGGAGGATAAGACAATCTAGAAGATGTATTGGATCAAGCTCCAAGACTCTCTGCATCAGAGTGGTATCAAAGCCTTTCTTTGAAAGATTTACTGTATATTAGATTGTGAATAATCAGAAGAAAGTTCAATGCCTCCAAAGGCAATGACTCCAAAAGCCATCTGACATATGGTGGCAGAAATGATAGGAAGATTGAAGGATGTAGAAGCTAGTAGAGGAACTAGAGAGGTTAAGAAGGAGAAGGGGAAGGTAAAGACAGAATGGGAAGATGAGACTGATGAAGAAGTGGAAGGTGGAGAGGAACCAGTAGTAGTAGCAATGCCTCAAGACAAGAATCTATTCTTGAATGCAGTCAAATCCATTTCCAAAGACAACTTGGATGGATTACCCACCTATGGAGGAAATCTCAATCGAGAAGATTTGTTAGATTGGATAGAGGCCCTAAATAATCACTTTGCTTATAAAGAGGAAGTAGAGGAGAAATGAGGAAATGTGGCCAAATCAAGATTGAGAGGATCAACATTAGTTTGGTGGAATATGAAGCAAGAAGAAAGTATACAAGAAGGTAAGAAGAAGATAACTTCATGGGAGTGTATGAAGATCAGACTTAAGGCTCAATTTCTACTAGGGGATTATGAAGTTCAAATCCATAAGAGACTGCAAAATCTGAAGCAAAGGGAGTTAGATGTCAATGCATACACTGAGGAATTCCACAAACTTAGTTTGAGCACTAGGAAGCATGAGAATGAAGTGGAGAAGTTGGCCAGGTACATGGATGACCTTAGACAAAACATACAAGAAGAGATAAGTATCCTCACACCAGACATTGTCCCTAAGTGTTTTTAGTTACCCTTAAGTGTAGAGGAGAAGATGAAGAGGAGAAGTTATAAAATCAGAAACATGGAGGTTGTAAGAATTTTGGATGTAGAGGAACCTTTGGTAGGGGGGAGAAATCATCAAGAAATGAAGAGAAGTAGAGCCAAGAAGGAAGTGGGGACTCTTAGAGAGGAACATTTAGAGGATCCTTTAGAGGAAGGAGTAGTTCTAGGGGCAGGTTTTGAAACTCAGGAAGGAGAACTACAGTATTCACAGGTAGGTTCTATCATTGCAATCAATTTGGCCATAGCATGAGTAAGTGCTCAGGAAAATCCTCAAGTTCCTCAAGCTCTTACATGGGTGAAAGAAGGAATCAATTGGTGCAAGAGGAGGACACTCAGAGTGTGACTTCTTCAATCAATAAGGCAGGGCTAGTGATAGATGGAGAAAACTTAATGATGAGAAGGACAATGCTCAAGATACCCCAAGATCAAGAGCCACCACAGAGGAAAAGTTTGTTTAGGACCACTTGCAAGTCACATGGGAATATTTGTAAGGATATTGTAGATTTAGGATCCACTAAGAACATTGTCTCAGTTGAAATAGTGGATAAACTTAAACTACAAAGATTACCTCATCTCACTCCATACAAGGTATCATGGCTCAACAGAGGTCAACATGTCTTGGTTGATGAACAAGAATGGGTGGACTTTGAAATTGGTGAGTATAAGGACATAATATTATGTGACATACTGCCTATAGATGCTTTTCATTTTATGTTTGGTCATCCATGGAAATATGATGTGAGAGCCAGTCATGATGGAAAAAAGAACAACTATCTTATCACCAAGAATGGGAAGAAGTACCAAATGGATCCAATACCTGATCCAAAGGAAGAAAATAAAATAGGCTCAAGTGTGATTTTGATGAGAGGTAAAGAGTTTCTCAAAGTGTTGAAGCAAGAAGGTCATCAAGGCCATGCTATAGTGTTGAAACCTAGAGATGAAGCGGAAGAAGATCCAATGAGTGAAGTGCCTCAAGAGGTGCAAGGTATACTCAAACAATATGTAGATGTAATAGGAGATGACATGCTTGATTCTTTGCCTAGAATGAAAGATCTGAACCATCAAATAAACTTAATACCAAGGGTCAATCTACCAAACAAAGCTGCCTATAAAATGATACCTAGTCAAAATGAACAGATCGCCAAACAAGTGCAAGAACTCTTAGACAAAGGGTTTATCAAGAAGAGTTTGATTCCATGTGTTGTTTCTATTGTTTTAGTGCTTGAAAAGGGAGGCAAATGGAGAATGTGCACTGACTCCAGAGTAATCCATAAGATTACTATAAGGTACCAGTTTCCTATGCCAAGGATTGAGGACCTATTGGACAATCTAGGAGGTGCAAGCTACTTCACAAAGATGGACTTGAAGTCTAGTTATCATCAGATCCAAATCAGACTTGGAGATGAATGAAAGACAACTTTTATAACCAATATAGGCATATATGAGTGGTTGGTGATGACATTTGGCCTCAATAAGGCACCTAGTACCATCCAAAGGCTCATGAATGAACTCTTAGTTGAGTTTATTGGTAGATTTGTTATTGTGTATCTTGATGACATTTTGATCATCAATAGGTCTAAGGAGGAACACCTCAATCATATGGAGATGGTATTGAAGAAGTTGAAGGAGGCTCAACTCAAGATTAACCTTGAAAAATATGAGTTTTTCAAAATAGAGCTTGTATACCTTGGTTTTGTTATTTCTCAAGGATGTTTAAAGATGGGTCCAAGTAAGGTAGAAGAAATACTTAATTTTCCTATCCCTAGGGGCATAAGTAATGTTATAATCTTTCATGGAATGACATCTTTTTATAGGAAGTTTATGCATAACTTTAGCCATGTTTGTGCTCCTATTCTCAGTACCATTAAAGGAGGGATTAAGTGCCACTTTAAGTGGACAGAGGAAGCCAATAAGGGGTTTAAAATGTTAAAATCCAAGATAGAAGATTTGCCAACACTTCGATTTCTTGATTTCAATTAGTTGTTTACAGTAGAATGTGATGCTAGCCAAAGGGCAATAGGGGCAGTTTTAAGCCAAGAGGGTCATCCTATAGCTTTCTTCTCAGAGAAGTTAAATGAAGCTAAGAAAAGGTAATCCACATATGACTTGGAGTTGTATTCCATGGTTCAAGCATTAAAAAAGTGGCGTCATTACTTCCTGCACAAATAATTTGTAGTCTTCAATGACAACCATGTCCTTAGTTTCCTCAATGGGAAAGAGAAGTTGAACCAAAGACACCTAAAGTGGGTTGAGTACTTACAATCCCATACATTCACTATCAAACACAAGAAAGGGACAGCCAACAAAGTATCTGATTCACTAAGTAGGAGAGTCATGACTATGCTGGAGATACAATTGCAAAGAGTGGGTTTGTGTGATTTAAAAGACCTCTACAAGGATGATAAGGATTTTGCAAAGATACATAGTGTTTGTTCTAATTTTTTTAACACCTCACATGTCTCTTATTTAGAATACATGATACAGGAGGGTTTGATGTTCAAAGGTCATCTTCTTTGCATACCTGAATGTTCTATGAGGCAAAATATTATCCAAGAGAAGCATCAAGGAGGTCTAGGAGGTCATTTTGCCATTGATAAGACTTTGGAGCAGATTGGTAGGTTTTATTATTGGCCCAAGTTGTAATCAGAAGTGAGAAGGTTTGTAGAGAAATATACCATCTTCCAAAGAGAAAAAGGAACATCAAGTAATTCAGGTCTATATCAACCCTTGGTCATACCTTAGAGGCCTTGGGAATGTTTGAGAATGGATTTTGTGATAGGCTTGACTAGGACCCCAAGGGAATTTGATAGTGTGTATGTGGTGGTAGATAGGTTCAGATAAATGGCACATTTCATACCTTGCAAGAGAACCAATGATGCCACCTATATAGCAGGCCTTTTCTTCAAGGAGATAGTCAGAATTCATGGTCTTCCAATCAACATTGTTAGTTATAGAGATGTGAAGTTTTTGAGCCACTTTTGGAGGACACTTTGGAGAAAGTTGGGCACCAAGTTATCCTTTTCATCTGCCTATCATCCTCAATCAGATTGTTAGATAGAGGCAGTCAACTGGTCATTGGGTAACTTGCTAAGATGTCTTACAAAACAACATGGCTAGACTTGGGATTTAGTACTCGGTCATGTAGAATATGCATATAATGACTCAGTGAACTATAGCACAATTAAAAATCCCTTTGAGGTAGTGTATGGATTTCAACCTAAGGGTATATTAGAGGTTAGAGATCTCAGTTCAATGGTACCTAAGTGTGCACAAGGGGATAACTTTGCAGAAGGTATTAAAGAAGTGCATGATAAGGTAAGGAAGTCATTACAACAAAAATCCGAGCAGTATAAGGTTCAAGCTGATACAAAATGGAGGAATGTAAAATTTGGGGTAGGAGACTTAGAGTTAGCATACCTAAGGAAGGAGAGACTTCCAAAAGGGCAGCCTATCAAGCTCATGATGAATAAAATTGGACCTCTCAAGGTGGTGCACAAGTATGGGCAGAATGCATATGAAGTTGAACTTTCTCCCACCTTGGGTATATCTCCTATCTTCAATGTATGTGATCTCTATTCATACAAGGGAGAGTCACCAACAAAATAGATGGACATGCCGTCACCAGTCCATGAAGATTGGATAAGGGATTTTCCACCTAGTCAACCGGTTAAGTTTGAGAGTATCTTGGATACCAAGATAGTAAACAAGACAACGAAAGGAGTCTTAAAACACTATCTTGTCAAGTGGGAATGATTACCTGATTCAAATTCCATGTGGATGTTAGAGGAAGATATACTTCAGCATGGAGTGGAGATTGCAGACCTTTTAACTCAAGGGACTTGAGTTCTTTGTCCTAGGGGAGTATGGTGCAAGGCACCTAACACTCCAAGCATGAAATTTTGTTTTCAATTTTTGTGTGTTTTATTTGTGATGTAATAATGGACCGACCATTTGGGACTTAGTAGAGCCATGGTTGAGTTGTCCAAGTTTTGGTTTGAGTCATCTGTGTTCAGGATGCTGACAGCTTGAGAAGTGAGATGTTTAGGTAGTTCACAAGAGAAGTACTCCAGATGAATGTATTCATGTAATAGGCATCAATTGTGTTATGTTTAGGACTTCTAGGGTGTTAGAGGACCTTTAGGAGTCTTGAAAATGATTAGAATGCAAAGTTGCATCTTAGGAGTAAATAGATGTAAATAGTTGCATTTTTTGTTCAAGGCGTTGAAAAGTTGGTTGAACCAACTGAACCAAGAGAATAAAAACCAAAATTCACTTCATTGTACAATTTAGAGGATTGGAAATGCAAGAACAACTTTTTGGATTTTGAAACAAACTTGCCTTTCACTATTTTTTACAGTTTTGTCTTGTTTTCATTGCTTGGTACGGTACAATACAGGCTTGGTTGTACAAACTCATTGCATGACATGAGTTTTAATTGAATTTTTTTCTCATTAAGTTTAATTTTCTGGTTTTATTGTGTATAGTTCCAGAGATCTTATCAATTCTTTGCAACTTCATGTAAACCCCTTGCAAGTAGGGTTTAAGAGCAAAATGGCTTTAACCTAAGCATTCTTTGATGGTACCTATTGAAATCATTAAAAATGCTAGGTTAAGGTTTTTCTATAGGTTTATGATATGATTTGTGGTTTTTTAGGTCCCTGAGGAGGAGATCAAATGAAGCCCTAGGCTCACCGCTGGGAGTAGGTGAGTTAGGACAGCAGAAAAAGTGAGTTTTAATAGCATTTGGGAATTGGTGTAGGACAAAGTGTCATATGGATGGAAATCCCTCTGAGTGCCCTTGAGGAATCCCTAATTGTTTGGAGCAGAAGTTCTAACTGGTGAAGGGTTTGAAACACATCTTTCAAAGTCACTCGATGAGGCCTAAACCCTCAAAAATAGTGCAACATTAGAAACCCCACTTGTATGAATAGCCCAGATGCATATTTTCCATATTGTTTGTAACTTCGAAAAAGGTACTTAAATCCTTAATTTATTACTAGCCTTGTTTAGAAAGTTTGCAAACTAAGTTCATAAAACCGCCAAGGGAGGGCTAATTCAATTAGGCCTATTTGAGCCCAGTAGAGACCTAGAAAGGTTAGAAAGACAAAGTGATGGGTTTGGTGATCCTAAAAGCCTCAAAATACTTCAAAGACACCTGGTAGATGCATTTTGAGTCCATTGGAAGTGGTTGTGTGTTGAGATCCTTGCAAGAGTGGTTGGAGCCCTAGAGTGGTGTGTGTGTGATTGAGGTGGCAACCTCAAGAGGTGGAGTTGATTGTCCAAAACCATTGGCTATACCTAGGAGGCAAGCCAAAGAGGTTTAGACCTTTGAGGCCTCATTAGCATAAACCCTTACTAAGTTCCATTGGATGGACTTGAGTAGTTGAAAGGTTAAGGAGGACAAGACAATCTAGAAGGTGTATTGGATCAAGCTCCAAGACTCTCTACATCACCATGGTTGATTGGTCATAGGGTTCCAAGGTGGGTTTTCATTGAGATATATAGAAGCTATTTCTGTCTTCATCCTCCAAGGCATGGGATTCTAGAAATTCTTAATTTTAATTAGAGATGATAGCATTTTTTTTGCATTTTTGAGTTGCCTTATTTTGTCTACAGTGAGGTAGTACTGGGTAAGAGTTGCTTCAACTTCCCCCTATTTCTTCTTTATATGTAGGGTATCCAGTTGTGTTACAAGATGAATAATGATGTCTTCTTTCAAGTTAGGTAAAATATTGTTGATATCAATTCTAGACACATTAGTATATGTCTTAGTGGTAGGTAGGACTCTAGAGTTTTTAGTTTTCCATGAAGTTGATCAGGAAAAATCTAGGATATTTCATCAAAATAAAATTGAGAGATATCACATGCTCCAATCAAATTTAGGGTATCTATGTAATCTCTATTTACTCCTCTCAAGAATACCAACTTAAGGGATTGAAGGGAGATATTTTATTTATCATGACTTCTTCAAACATAACTTAAAATTTTCCACATAATCCTCTGGAGGCTCATCTTCCTTTTGAGACATTTAGGAAAATATCTTCTATGTTGATGTCTCCTCCTAGCAAATAGTCTTGCTATTTTTATAGGAATTTTCTCTTCATTGTGTCCCAACTTGTAATGGAACTTCTACCCAATCCCATAAACCATCTCAAAGTAAAATCATTCAAGGTTTCTAGAAAAAGCTTCATTCTATGGGCATTAGTTGTGTAGTCATAGCTATGACACAAGATATCAAATTCAAATAGAAATATTTCAAGGTCTTTTATGATTAGGCAATAGAAGTTAGGAAATATAGATGAAGGTATGTTCTTGAGGGAAGCAACATATTTCTAGTTAATAATTGGAACTCAATGGTAAATGGTTTCATAGTGTTATTATTTCCTCACCAACCATTGTATATTGTGTTTCTTCTATAGTTGTGTATGTTTTTGGTGATGGTGATTCCTCAGAAGATGTTGAGTTCTTTGTTGTATCAAGTATATCATCTTGTCTCATGAAAGTTGGAAGGAATATTCCTAAGGCATCCCTCTGTTGTTGCATAGAATAGAATTTTAAGCTTATGGGATATCATCCTACACTTTTTAGTGAATATTTTAAATTTTATCTCAAAGATCTACTATTCCTAATGTTGAAGAGCCAAAAAATTTAATTTAATTGAAAAAATAACATAAAACAAGTAACATATAAATTAAAGCAAAGCTTAGAGATCGTAAACCTTAGTACCATCCCCAACAATGGCCCACCAAAAATTACAAACCTTAAATGCAATAGGTTAATGTAGAAAACTCAATGTTGGTCCTTTATTATGTAACCTATTATCTTACAAAGGCTAATTTAATTATCAACCGGGGTTGTGTCTTCTTGGATGACATTGGCACTAAATGTGTAGCTAAGGGTTCCCTAAGTTATCTATCAGTTGTGTAGGAAACTATTTGAAGCCAACAAACTAAAGTAAGATATAAACAATATTGAAAGTGAACCCATCTACACAATAGTGGTCGTAAGTGATTTCCTAGAATTACTATGCTACAACTTAATACACAAAATATTATTATAATGATGCTATGAGTTAATTATATCAATTTTAATTACTAGAAATAAACATGCCAATTAATACATCAAAGTAAATAACAAATATAACTATCATTAATACTAACAATATATACTATAAAGAGGACTATAATGCCTCAAGTATCCCTTGGTTGAGTGTCATAACTTCTTATCACAATGCTCGGTCTAACTTAGAATATCATCAACAATTGACCTTTATTCAACATTCAAAATAGATTCATAATTAATAATAACTTTAGTAGAACAACAAGAAAATCTTATAGAATCTAGTAACTACAAATGGCAGGTACATTCATAGTAACCTCGTGCTCTAATAAGATCTAGAATTTATACATGATCCTAAGAGTACATTACTTAAGAGTCTAGGAAACCTACTAACATCTATCAATCCTCTATGAAAATGAGGATGAAATATTCTCTTCCACAACTAGAAATAACAATCTAACTAACAAGAATCACAGTTTCAATCAGACCTTATTACAAATAAAGAACATTAAAGATAGGAAAAATGCAAGATAGATGAGTTCCATTATAAACCATGTTTCATTACCTCACAAGGTCCTCCTTTTTCCTTTCAATGCATTTATTTTATAATGATAAAATCAATAGAAAGAACATCCAACTTCTCCCACTCTTGACAACTACATTCCATTTGGCACCTCATCAGCTACTACCTTGTGAGTTATAGGGGGAATTATGTTGTTGATTATTAGTTGTTACTATTGCTACAACTTAGTATCTTAAAGAATATTTGATCCACATCACTACCATTTATAACATCAAAGTTTATATCATCCATAAATATTCACAAAACACATGTGTTCATTACATGGCATAGAATCCACAAACATTAAAAGGTATTAACAAAGTTTAGGCCAAAGTATTAGAAGCATATAAAATTTCTTGTGGAATATGAAATAAAACAAGGTCAATTCAAAAGGCCATCACTAAAATCTTTTAAATTTTTATTTTTTTTAGTGTCGGACTTGACATTATACAATCTAGTATCATTTTCTATTTATGTTTTTTTATGCTAGTATTTATCAAAAAATAAACCTCGTGACATCTAAAAATCTAAAAGTTTTCCTCATTTGGATACACAATCTCAATGATAATGAATCTCTACCAAATTAATCACATGGGTCTACAAATCTAAAGGATAATAAATAACATCAAGTCTTCAAAGTTGTTGACATAACATTATTTTTGAAATGATTGAAGCTTCATGGAATGTTGGAGGATGGAAGGGGATTACTAATTGATGATTTGATTGTACCTCTCCTCAAGAGATTGGTATGATTCTATTTTATTTAAGTTGCATTTTTTTAAGCTTTGTATCTAATATTAATCAATGATTTACATGTTTATGCACTCTTTAGTTAGTTTACACACCATATTTTGATTAGTTCGAGTAGGGATCACTCCAATATGCTTGAGTAGGGTTTATTTTCATTTTTATGCATATTATTGCTTACCACAAATTTAGACACACTTAAGGCTCAAAGAACACACTTTTATCTTAGATCCAACTTGGTTGTTCATGGACATGGGAACACTAAAATTGGAGATTAACTAAGTTAGTCTTCTATATAGATATAATAATTTTCCTTCTCTTTGTTCTTGTGTAGGATCAAATCCAAAACTTTATGTCAATTTGTAAGTACAATAAGATTGATTTTATAGAGATAGAGACTACCATGGAAAATTTGGGAGAAAAGACTTGGATAGGGGCACTCAAGGCCCTAGTTTTAATGCCTCACAAACTAACTTTAGAGGATATGAGAAAAATATACAAAGGAATATATGGAAATAGTTTTTTGAATTAATTATAATAAACATATGCAACACAATCAAAAAATAAATTGCAAACCTCAAGATTATGTCATCTTGTCGATACACAACATTGCACATGAAAAATATACTTAACACCCAAATAATCAATTGAACATGGGGAAAAGTCACCAAAACCATAGGACAAAGTTACTGAGGTGATTAGGGTCACACAAGACCTTCCAAAGTTACTAGACTTGATTCAAAAAATGATCATCTACTAAGTCCTAGGTGTCACTGATGGGCTCTGACAAGTACCTACTCACAATCGAATGCCATTTGAAACCATCCAAACCCACTCTAAACCAAATCAAGACACCTTTAAGGGTTCCTAGATATCATTATATTTGGAACATAACTAAAACAAGCTCAAACTAAGCTTCCACAATGTCAAAAACCCTAATTGACTCAACTAAAGCACTAAGGCACCTAAAAAGGACACATATGCACTTACATGACACTAGAACAATATTATAGTATCCAAAATTTTCATTAGTATTAAAAACCTATGTTGTAGTCCTCAGTCTACACTTTTATCCTCTAACATTGACAAATTCGTACTACCATCCTTTGAATGTGCATTTATCTAAACCAGTGAGATTCTCGATTGGATAGATTGGAAACTTGGCCACCCCAAACACATTGGTAAAGACAAAATAACTATATGACACTTGAATCAACAAAATTTTAGTAAAAGATGTGGAAACAAAGCATTTAAAGTGTCCTTGAATCACTAGACAACACCTACAAGACTAGTCAGAAATTGAGTGGATCCTAAACACCTTCAATCCACCCTAAAATATTACAAAAACTCTCAATTAATTGCAATACACCTTAAGACCACATTAGAACACCTTGGGATTCTTTTTAGGTTGTCCCAAATGAGCCCGGAATGACTCCAAACTCTACTGAACAACACCAAAATGGACAAGAACGCATGAAAACATTGGGAGATGATTAAATTACCCTCCAAGACCACTCAAGATGCAAATAGATTTATTTAAGATCACCAATTGAAGTTTTCCTACAACATATCCATAATACATTAAGTTCACATGAAAGAGATCATGCTCAGTTCCAACACTAGTGCACCTAAAGCTACAATAATCCAAGTCAATATGTTTAAGTTACATAAATATCCTCGTGGAGTGTTCTGTATACATATAATCAATTTTTGCAATTCTTGTTTCAATATACAAATGATTATAACTTTGCAAGAAAAAAATGAATGAGAATATACAAGTGTTGGGAAAGGTGAACGAGCTCCCAAGTCAATCATCAATGAAGTCAATTGGTCCCCAATAGTGGTTTGCAATGCCACTTGACCATTTGGAACCCCTAGGTCCACCCCACCATGATTTTGGAGATAGTTACATGGCTCGTATAGCTACACAAGTCATAAAGAGGGATAGCAAGATCACACACACTCCATATAGGGTGCATACACAACACAAAATGACATAAAAGAATGCAACACAACTTAAATGATGAAGAGAGTACCAAGTCATGAATCCATATTGAGTCACTACTTGAATATGCACAGGGCTAAGGGGTATTAGAGAACACAAAATGAGAGTAGCGTTACATAACTTGAAGTGATGGCTCATGCAAAACTAAGTAGTCCTCTCATCAAGATGAGGAGACTCAATCATGCCAAATCAATGCGCATAGGTAGCCATGCCTTCCCAATATGTCCTTAGTCTATACAAGCACTTGGTACATGCAAGGGGCATCCTCAATTATCTTATTAGTGTGTTTTCCCAATGTTCAATTATGTTTTCACTTGAATTAGGTAGGTTATCCTAGCAACAACATTGGGGTCTATTGATCCTTAAAGTTTACACTTATGAGGAAACAACTTTATGGGAAGTTTAATGAATGGGAGAATAAATGCATTTCACTAAAAAAACCTCCAAGAAATTAGAATTTATCTCTTCAAACATCTGGAGGAAAAAAGGATAGAAAGACACAAGAAAACAAATATATATCTAAGGCGATATGCCAAAACTCTTGTAAAACATTAAAAATTCACTCAATAAGATAGGAAATATGCAATATCTGACATGTAAGCAAATAATACGACTATCTCTTCATTAGTATAAATATAACAAAATGTATAAGAATTTAAGACAAAACACAATATTTAGATATCTTTGTGAGAAGCACTATTATGGCCCGCCAGGACACAAATTTCTTATCTACTTAATGATTTTCAGCCCACCTAATTGACATGATATAATATCCAATCACAAACACTATAGACCACCAAAAGAGTGTAACAACATGTCATATACCAATGTAAATATTATTGCACAATCACCTTATCTCTTTCTAACTCATTTCCATCCCTTATAAATATGAATAATAAATTTATCTAACAATAATATTTAACGTTTAATATTCATTTAACAATAATATTTAATAGTTAGTATTACCTGACAGTAATTTAATGTTTAATATTCATTTAACAGTAATATTTAATATTTAATATTTAATACTCAGTATTACGTAACAGTAATACTTAATTATTCATTGCCACCGATAACCAATAACAAAGGGGTGGCAGTCAAAACAAAGTCAAAATACCCTTGAGGGGAGACATGACCCCACATAAGCCACGTCTCTCCCAACAGACACAACCTTTGCCCCAGTATAAAGCACGGGATTTGCAAGGAGGAAAGTCGCGGAGGATGTTAAGGAAGAATATCGCAGAAAAAAGATCACGCATAGAGTGATATCCTGTTCGAACTTCTAGGTATGCACACTAATAACCATTTGTTGCCGACTGTAAGTTAAGCAGAAAGATAATCCTGTAATCGTTCTTTAATATTATTCAAGATATGAACAATTTAATATATATATAATAATTGTATGACTATGTACACAAGAGAATAAATCAGTAATCCATTATGAAGAGTATAAGTAAGCAGTATTAACCAGATTTACAGTGATACAAATCCATCAAATATAAATAAATAAATGCATGACTACCAATAAATCTAATATTAAAATTAATCAATAATATAAATCAGAGATTCATAAATAAATATATAACAAGATGAATAAACAATCGGTAATTCCTGTGACACAAACAAAATTCCTTTAAGCTATCTTAAACCATAATCAACTCTGTATTTTCTATTCCCCAAGGCAGATGGGTGTTGCTAGGTAGGGGCAGTGTAAAACCATCCAATATAAAGCCCTACATTAAAGAGGTGGTGTTAAGCACCCTAGGCAGCCAAGCCATCTTTTGGGAAAAAGGATCAGATTGGTTTAAGTTTAGGCCTAGCTTTTAGAAGTTATGTTATAAGGCATTATTTTGCTCACTAGTAACATAGAATCTTAAATCATTCACTAGAAGAAATCAAACACAAAGGAGAGGCGAGCTAGGCACTATTCTTTCATTGATTCATGAGATAAAATTAAAGTCTAAGAAATAACAGTCTCAATAACTTGATCAAAGATGTTGAAGCCTCAAACCTTAAATCCACAAGCTTAAGAGACCTAAAGCACTAACTACAGTTATTGATCCAAACTAAATTGGGCCTTTTCATATTCACCGCACGTTATCCCCATCATGGAGGCTATTGCAGCCATCTTCAAATAATGATATGTCCATAATTATTGATTCTTCATGTACACAAAAGAAAATGACACATAAACCATATTGAATGTAGGGAACCACATTTCATAGATGAGCCTTTTCTTTTGACACATGGGATTGTTTGGATTCCTCATGTATTGAATAATAACCAATTGTGAAAACATATTTTTACCCAAAATAGACACATTTCCAAAATTTCACCAAGATGAAAGATGTCACTCTCTAATAAAGTTTCTAGTACCCCTTTAGTCTGCATTCACCTCAAACACGCGGTGCATTGGCATACCTTTCCTAAAAAGGAAATTCCTTTCATCATTACCAAAACCCTGTTCTATCACCACATGGTACTCTTTGCTACAATTCCCAGAATAAGAGCCCCTTTAAAAAGAAAACAAAGTTGAGTGGGAGTGATAGGTGGTGGCTTCATGCACCTTAAAATAAATTTGAGTAGTAAACCTTCTAAATCCTCTGCTAAGATACCAGATGTCGTCCTGCATTGCAGGTTTCACTATCTTGGCTCTGAGCTGGTGAGAAAATGAAAATGAAAGGTGTGGGCCACACACTTTAGGAAAATTGATTAATTATAATCAGGCCACAAGACTACTATAGGTAGGTCTATAGGCCCAGACTCCCATTGAGAGGCACTCCTCTATTCGAATATAATACCCACACCCTAATATCATCCCATTAATAATGAATGCGGAATAGAAAAAAACCAATAGTATTCACAATGTAATACATCAATTTTTCTACTATTCACATAATACCCAATTAACCTAAACATCATGGAATTGGATCCATTTTGACCTCAATTCAAAATCACATGTATAAATTTATTATTCCACATTGAAATGTCATTTCAAAATCATCAAAATCTACCTTTAACTTAAATAACTTATTTTACCAAAATCAATCTTCTATTCACCATTAGAGGGCCTTCTAAAAAAACTAAAAATCCAAAAATACCCTTATGATCCCCACCTGCTCAACACCATATTAACACACTCAACTTGACAATCTATACATTCTACACAAAATTGGGGAATATAACATTTTTTTTTTAATAATGGAGCACGAGAAGTAGGAGAAGAGAGAGGTGGGGCATTTGAATCCAAAGCAAGGTGGGAAAGCCTGCAATGGATAGGCAAACCAAGGGGAGAATGGTAAGGACGACTCTCAAGATGACTGAGATTCCTCTAAGCGGAGTGGAAAGGAGCCAGCGGATGGGGAACCACAAGAAGGAGACAAGCCCATCGATCCTGATGAAAAAAATGATGAGTCACGTGCTGAAGACACTCCTAGGTAGGAATCGGTGCGAAGGGACAGCCGTCGGTCTTGGACTTCTCTATTTCATGTCAAATTGAGTGGAAATTCCTCGCTCCCCCCAGTTCATATTATATTAGACCCAGAATAGGGTAGATTTGCTATTGAAATCCTGGACCCTATTATTGATCATAACATTAAACTTATTGCAATGACACTGGTTGGAAAAATTTTGTGTCGTAGGCCAAATATTGATATTGTTAAGGCTTTTGCTAAATGCAAATGGCCGCTTAAAGGTCAAGTGAAGATCACACTTATGTCAAAAGGGGCATTGTCTTTGGCCTTCTCTTGCAAGTAAGATATGTCAAGAGTGCTTTGTGATAGTCCCTGGCTGATCGGTAAAGCAACACTAGCTCTGCAAAAATGGGTGCCTAAGATGGAACTTAATAAATCATTTTTTGTCTAGGCTCTTGTCTGGGTTAGACTATTGGACCTTCCCTTTAAATTGTGGGTGGAAGATCTGTTTAAAGGGGTTGCTAGCTCGTTTGGTGAACACCTCTCTATGGACCCCATAACTACTACTAGAAGAAGACTTACTTTTGCTAGGATCTGCGTCAGAGTTACGCAAGGCACAGATATGCCTTTATCCATAGAAATCAACTCTAGACTAGGAAAATGGAACCAACCTCTGGAATATGAAAGTGTCCCTTTTGCTTGCTTTCATTGTAAAAAAGTGGGACATACAACAAGGAAATGCCCTCTTCAGGTGGCCAAAGAGAAAGAAAAGAAAGAAAGGACATTACAATGGAAAGCAAAAAACCTTGCTAAGCAACCAGAGAGCTCTGAAAAAGAGAAAAGAATCAAAGAGGCCTAGAGTGCCATTATCCCTGACATGATAGAGAAACAAATAGATGTTAATGGGGAAAACCTAGAAATACCTTTGAATGATAAAGGTAAAATGGATCAAACAGGTAAAGATGATAGAGAACAATAAGATACCAGTCAAGAGGACCAAAAGAGTGATAACTAGGAAGAAAAAGAGATATAGGAGGCGTTACAGAACAATGAGGAAGCATATTCGAACCACATTACAGAAAATAGCAGCAAAGCAGGCCTCAGTAGTGACTTTGAAAGAGCCCATAAGTGCTTGATCCTTGGAGGGATCTCGTTGTCAGGATCACAAAAATCAGTAGAGATGGTTCAAGCCACCATCCAGCAATCACCTATGACCTAATTTCTTAATGATAAGTGGGTAGAGGTCGACGATGCTGACCAGAAGATAACCACGCAAGAGGAAGATTATAATACAAATGAAGTTGTAGAGCAAAAGAGAGGGGGCAAAAAAGGGCCTAAATATACCCCTCAGGCTAATTCAGTCAAGACTAGAAACCAAAGTAAATCTGACACGAATTTGAATCCATCACCTCCTTGAAGGAAAAAAGAAAGCTAGACCAGAGATCAAGAGGCCAACAAGAACAAGAAGATTGTACTCAAATGACCACGCATGAGGTATGTTCCCTAGTTAGAAAATGAAAATAATTTCATGGAATATACATAGATTGAATAGCCCACATAAACAGGTTGTTCTTATAAATTTAGTTAGAGAACATAAATCAAACATTCTTTATATCCAAGAAACTAAAATGATTAAAGAGAAAGTTGAAAAGATTAAGCTTTTTAAGAATGGGGAAGTTTGTGGTGGAATCTGTGATGGTGCTTCTGGGGGCATATCTTTTTTTTGGAGCCTTAGGTGGGTTTCTGGGGAGCTGGTCATGCAGGATAGCAATTTGGCTTCTATTAGGTTTCATCATATTGGGGATGGCACCTCTTTAATGCTTACCAATATTTATGTCCCTAATAATAGATTTGGTAGAAGCAAATTTTGGAAAAAGATGGAGGCTATTAGGGTCCTCTACAAGGATGATATGTGGATTGCTATGGGGGATTTCAACAACCCTCTCCAAGATAATGAGAAGTTTGGAGGTGTCCCCTCTCAGTTGGATAGTATAATGGATCTTTTGAACTTTATCAATAATCAAGGCCTGCATGGTATTGAGCTCCAGGGACCCAAGTTTACCTGGTCAAATAGAAGGACGGGAGATGATCTCATTCCAATTAGACTTAATAGGGCCCCCATTTCTAATGAGTGGTTTAATCATTATCAATGCTCCCTATCAACTATCTCTAGAATGGGTTCTAATCATTTCCTAGTGACTTTTACTGCTAATAACACCATTGTTAAAAGAAATTTCCCATTCAAATTTGAAAGGATGTGGCTAGATCATCGTAACCTAGCATAGGTCATTGAGATGTGGTGCTATATTGATGTCAAAGGTACTGCTATGTATATAATTGCCAAAAAATTAAGAAATGTGAAGGACAATATTAAAAAATGAAATAAGGAGGTTTTTGGAGATTTGTTTGCTGCCAAAACTAAAACTCAGCTGGAACACAAGGAAATGTAGGATAAAATCCAAACTAGCAGATACAATGAAGTTTCAATCAGTGAGGAAAATGAAGTGTTGTTTAAGTACCACAATATTATCAGGAGAGAGGAATAATTCGGAAAACAAAGGTCTAGATCCTTATGGTTTAAAGCAGGGGACAAAATACTAGATTCTTCCATATGACCGCGATGAAACACAAGGTTGCTAACAAAATCTCAAAGCTGAAAATCGGGGTAACTAAGATGAGAAAGGATGATGAGATTGGGAAGGAAGCCAGGAACTTCTTTACTTCTCTTCCTATGGCAGACCCTGGTCTGGATGGTCAATCTCAGAATGCCATCCTTGAGAATATCCCTCCTACTATTAGCGAGGATCATAACAGGGCCTTTCTGGCCATCCCTTCTAAGGAGGAAGTAAAAAATGCAATCTTTTCTTTTGATGGGAACAAAGCCCCGAGCCTAGATGATTTTCCTTTATTCTTCTTTCAAACCTTCTGGGACATCCTCAAAGCTGATATTGTTAAAGGTGTGTAGGAGTTCTTTGGAGCTAGAAGGATCTTAAAGGAACTTAATGGTACCTTCCTGGTTCTAATACCCAAATTCCCGAGAGCAAATTCTATGGATAAGTTCTAACCAATACGCTTATGCAACTCTTTTTATAAAATAATCTCTAAGGTGGTTACTAGTATGTTGTTAAGGATTCTTCCTTTGATCATTTTGCCCCAATAGAGTGCTGTGTTCCTGGCAGAGAAATCCTTGACTCCATCATTTCTATCTATGAAAACATTCATTTGCTGGTGGATTCAAAAAAACAAGGATTTCTGATGAAGCTAGATTTGTCTCAAGCCTATGACTGTGTGGATTCGAGTCTCTTGGGTAAGGTGTTGGGTGCTTTTGGATTTGGAGCAAGATTAATTAAGCTGATTGACCAACTCATCTTGACCCCTACTTTTTCTTTCATTGTCAATGGGGTGCCTTCCACTTTCTTCAAAACTTTGAGGGGTATCAAGCAGGGGGATCCTATATACCCCATACTCTTCATCATCTTAGCTAAATGTCTAGGTAGATTTATCAACAACTCTATTTCAGTGGGGCTCCTCTGTGGTATTTTACCCTCTTCTGGCTTTAGATCTTGCACTCATCAACAATTTGTTGATGATACCATTTTAATTGGATCATCCACTATCAGAGAAGCTTCCAATTTGAAGAACCTTCTCAACACTTATAGTAAGGCAACGGGTCAAACCATCAATTGGGAGACAAGCTCTATTTTCTTCTTCAATACCCCAGAAGACAAATAAATCAGAATGGCTCGGATCTTTTGTTGCCAAATTGGTAAACCTCTTGCTTTCTACCTTGGCCTCCCCTTAGGATTGAAACCCTTGGAGTTTTTCTAGAATAGTCTTGTTGATAGATTCAATCGAAAGATGGCTGGCTGGAAGGGGTCCCTTCTTAGTCAAGGTGGAAAAGTCCAACTCTTAAAATCTTCCCTCAAGAGTCTTCCAATGTATGCTCTAAGCCTTTTAAAAATCCCTAGCGAATTTGCTGATGCCATTGAGAAAATATAGAAAGCCTTCCTCTAGTCAGGGGTGGAGGAGAAGAAGAAAATGGCTCTCATAGCCTAGGAAAATGTGTGTAAACCCAAAAAGAAGGGGGGCTTGGGTCTTAGGAATATAAGAACTTTGAAGATAACTCTCCTGGCCAAACAAATTTATAGAACTTATCAGGGAAAAAGAGAATGGAATTATATCTAGAAGGCTAAGTACTTAAGGAAATCTCCCACCTTTGAGGATTTCCTAGTCTCAAATCAAATACCAAGTGGTTATTTCATTTGGAATAGTGGTATCTACGCTAAAGGTATTGCTAGCCTCAGCAATGTCTAGGTCATTGGTTTTGGCAGGAAGGTGGACTTTTGGGACGATGCTTGGATTGGAGGAGCCCCTCTTAATAAGATGGCTCTCATACACTCATCCAAAATTGCAATGAGAAGATAGGTACCAAAGTGGTTGACTATTGGAAAGATCAAAAGTGGGTGGACCTTAGATCTATTGATCCCAAACTCAACCAGGTAAACATAATGATCAATAATGTGGTCTTAAATTCTAGAAGGGAATACCATATGGTGTGGTATGGGACTTCATCAGGAAATTATTTGGTCTCTTCTGCTATCCTTTTACTAGCTCAGTCCCAAGACCCTATTCAGTGCTGGACCAAGGCTTGGTATCCAGGGTTGACTCCCAAAATCAATATCTTTTTGTGGATTCTCTTGCAAAGCAAGATTCTTACTACTAACAATTTAAGAAAGAGGGGCTTTTTTTTCCCTAACTTTTTCTACCTTTGTCTTAATATTGAGGAATATGTGATCCACATTTTTTTACACTATTCTTATACCACTCCTATTTGGGGGATATTTTTTCAAATGAGGGGGCTGAATTGGGTTTTCCAAGAGGAGATGCAGGATTGTTTCAAAAGATCGCATTATTCCACAAATAACATCACTATAAGAAATATTTGGAAGTTCTCTTTTGCCCATATCCTCTAGGGAATATGGAAAGAGAGAAATAATAGAATATTTTAGAATGATATTAACACCTCTGAAGTGGTTTGGGTCAAGATAAAAAAAAAATGTGTTGAGAATATGATGGCCAGTGGAGTGCATTATTGTAGCAGTAAGGAGGAATTTGATGTTCTCAAAAGATGGAATATCCCAGCCTCTTTGGGCTCTAACATCAACCAAATCAATAGAAGTTTGTGTTGTTGGTCCTTTCCCTCTAATGAGTGGTTCATGGCCAACTTTGATGAGGTGGAAAAAAAAAATCTAGGTCCGACTGGTTGTGGTGGTGTCATCCAAAATGGGGCTAGCATTTTCACTAGAGTGGTGGCCTATCCCTTAGGAATTAAAACCAATCATATCGCAGAAGCTATGGGTGCACTTCAATCTATTAAACTAGCCTCTAATTTAGGGGTCAAAATTTTTTGGTTGTAAGGTGACTCTAAAAACATTATTAATTGCCTTCTCAGTAATCATCAACTTTCCTAGACTATCAAGAACATCATTGAGTCAGCCAGAGAGCTGCTTCAGGGGTTTAAAAAATGCCACATCACACATGTCTACAGAGAGGCTAACCAGAGTGTTGACTAGGCTGCAATGTGATGGTACAAAGTGAGATAATTATCACCTGGAATGGTGAAGGGGAGCTACCATTTGTGGCACATGATATCTTAATCTATAAAAGATTGCATGGTAAGAAGGGACAGATTTGATATCATTTCCTGAAGTGTTAAGAGATGTTGTGGCAGCTAATGTTGGTTCTGTAGGCTCCTAATAAGGAGGTAGAACAATTATTGTAGGTTAACTCCGCATTCTTTATGGGCATTTTTATCCCTCTTAAATAATAGCATCAAAAACTCCTATAGAATTCGAATTGATCATAGAGAGTTTGTTGTGAAGAAAGAAATCATGTGGGAGCTACAGTTTATTGATGTCAATAGGATCATGGGTGGTTAACGAAAGAGAACGGATTCTACCACCATTGAGAAATGGAAGAGTCATCCACAGGTCTGGGCAATCCTTTAAGCCACCAAGATGACGGATTTCTTGGAAATAGTGCAGGAGAAATGACCTGAAATCACGAAAATCTTCAAGAAGGGCTGGAACGAAGGGATGTTAACCATTGGAAATAGGAAGGTCAAGGTAATCGAAACTATGATTGTGGTGGCAATGGGTCTTCCAATGGAGGGTATCAAGTTTTATAGGGACAAAAAGATTTCAGATAATTTTTCCAAGGGTAATTAATAGAATTTGGCAAAGGGTTTTGCTTGCTATTATGTAGTTTATCACACTTGATGGTAGATACACTAGGGTTTACAAATACCACTTTGTTTTACTTAATCATTTTAGGTATAAAGATAAAATTTCCTTTCCCTATTATCTTTTCTGTGTCTTTAATATGGGG